>NW_027869077.1:0-13169 GCF_054177405.1 Leptonychotes weddellii | reverse complement strand
TGTACCTGTGTCCTGTAATTTAGTCTGCTCTAATTTTGTCTTTAATTTTCTGGTGTTCTTACTTGTTTTTTCTTCCACTTCTTTCCTGAACTTTATCAGCTTATGATTCAACTGTTTTTGTTTTTTCACCATCTGTTTTCTGATCTATTATATAGCCATGTGCCCGTATAAAAATTTGGCTTATATTACTGTTTAAAAGAATAAGAAAACACATATTGGGGGACATTAGCAGTTTCTTCCACAAGTAAAAATTGGCCTTCTAGAGAGAAATGCTTTCTTGTTCTAAGCTGTACATCACATAACTGGTGAAATGGGGACATGTGTCGCTTGAAAAACTACCATTGTTATATTGGTGAAAGAATAGAGATGCTTGGGGCAGGAGACATTTTCTTGTGGTCTTTTGGTGCAAGACCTCAGAACTCCATCTCGCTGGATTTTACATAGTAACAGAAACTAAGGTAGGTTGTTAAAGGAAATACAAAATGAAATATTCCCATGGTCTCACTGTGTTTTTAAGCCTTTTAAATCACATATATACAATGGAGATTTAGGATTTGATTTTCTGTACATGGGTATGCAGCCCAGCTGCCATGTCAGCATTAATTAAGAGCAAATTAATGTCTAATGTCAATGTTCGATAAAATGCTTGACTCTCCAAGCTCCATTTAGTTTTGCAATTGCAATTACCCTGTGCTGTATATTTCTTCATGGCATGAGAGTGTCATTTGTAGGTTTATAAATGTTTTTGAATATCAGGAGATAAAATTAGATTTTGTTTTCCCTGGTAAGATAACAGATGTTCTAGGACACTAATTACCCCAGGAACAGTATCATTTACTTAGAATATATTAAGCTCATTAAAAATTTTTCCTTTTGGTTTTGTTCCAATGGAGAGCATTTTTGCTTTCTTTTATATGTGCGCTTGGCTCAAGGGAAAAATAATAATGAGCACACTCTGTTGTCTAGCCTCTACTGTTTTGAGCTCCTAGTGAAACCTGGCTATTAAAATGCTTACTATATGTCTCCATATAGTGTTACCACACTGCCCATATGGAAATCTTGGCACTTCTCTTATTAACAGTTCATCTGAATGGCTTGTCTGTGTTTTTCTTTGCTTTTCTCACTGTCTGGCATTTCTTTGGCTTCCTCTCTGAGTCTCTTCCCCTTGATGTGTATCCTTTTGGTTATTTGTCAATCGAATTATAAATTACACACATAGGGAAGGCATATGATTTGTATGATATTTTACTCTTTCTTGGATTATTTTGGAATGTTTAGAAAGTACTCTTTCTTAGATTATTTTGGAATGTTTAGAAAGTTACCCAGTATAAATGACTGACAAATTAGCATGTAATTTAGTCTTTCTGTAATCACTGTTTATTCAGTAGCTTCTATTAGGATAGAATTGTGCTCTCATGTATTTAAATTGGGCAATTTCTTCTAACTTTAGGCATCTGCAAGATCCTAAAATTTTAATGCAGATTGCTCCTTGAACTGACCTCATTTTATTTTGCCTTATGTAAAATACACAATTCTCGCCAAGTTCTTCTAACAGAGAGATGTTTACAACCATTGGCTCTCTTACCTTTTTACCTTATTCCCCTTCTCACTCACCAAGATCCAGGAAATTGGAATGCAATTTTAGATTAAGATCTTAGATTTTTTCCTCCTTTTAATTACAATTGTAAATAAATAGTTCAAAACAGATATTTTTAGAGTAGATATAATTGTTAGGTGCTTCCTAAAATATTTCCTCTGTAAAGTTAAGCTCTGAGTTTTAGAACAGCTCAGCAACTGGATGCCTCTGGTTCTGGCCCCTGTGAATCAGCGTGATTTTCTTTTGCCAAGTAAATGTTCCTTTGATTTTTTATCATAGGTAGGTTCTTAATTGTTTCCCCAGCTACACTCTACAGGAATATTCCCCCTTCTGAAGATACTGATTATTGTTTTTACAATTTCTTCTATTTATATGACTTGCCATTATACTTGAATGTAATTATGTAAATGATTTTTGCATATAATAATTAGCAGTCTAATCTAATTAAGGAATGAAAAATTTCACAAATGGTTTGGTCCCTTTTCAGTCAGTGAGCTGACTTGATTGTGTGTTGATGTACTGGATATGCAATGGAGAAATGAAAGGATACCTTGTCTCAGTATTAACAGTTTTGTTTCAGTAATTTATGAGGTCTATAGACTAAATATTCTATAGGGTTGTTCAGGTCAATAAATTTGTTCTGCCTCTAATTATCACTAATATTCCATCAATATTCCGGGCACCTGGGTGGCTCAGTCGTTAGCGTCTGCCTTCGGCTCAGGTCATGATCCCGGGGTCCTGGGATCGAGCCCCCTCATCGGGCTCCCTGCTCAGCAGGAAGTCTGCTTCTCCCTCTCCCACTCCCCCTGCTTGTGTTCCTTCTCTCGCTGTCTCTCTCTGTCAAATAAATAAAATCTTAAAAAAAAATTCCTCAATATTCCATTTTTAATTTTAGCCTAGAGGAAAATTAAGATCATGATAATAGTCAAATATAAGATTTCTCTGGCTCAGCTTTTTTTCGATTTTCAGAAACTTAAGCATCTTCAAATATGTCCAAAGACTAGAGGCTAATCTCAGAAGATGTCTACTGTGTGCTCAGTGAGGTATACCCTTTGGCTTCCAAATCAGTTCT
Organism: Leptonychotes weddellii; assembly: GCF_054177405.1. Taxonomy (NCBI): domain Eukaryota; kingdom Metazoa; phylum Chordata; class Mammalia; order Carnivora; family Phocidae; genus Leptonychotes; species Leptonychotes weddellii. The sequence continues at coordinate 10,500 of NW_027869077.1, read as the reverse complement.
GTCAATTTCTTTTTCTTTCACATTCCTCCTTATTTTATTCCTACATTTAATTATTTCAGATGCCCACAAAAGGTGCTATTGTTCATATTTACTTAAGCACCTGTATCACTACTGATATCCACGGGTGTTTCTTTTTTGTTTTTGTTTTGTTTTTGAAGATTTTATTTATTTATTAGAGAGAGGGAGCACAAATAGGGGGAGCGGTAGGCAGAGGGAGAAGCAGGCTCCCTGCTGAGACTCCATCCCAGGACCCTGGGATCATGACCTGAGCCAAAGGCAGATGCTTAACCGACTGAGCCACCCCAGGTGTCCCTCCACGGGCGTTTCTTGACCTGCGTTCCAAAGATACTCCGATCCTCAATGAAACTACCACTAATGCAATTCTTTCAAGTTTTACTCTTTTTCATTGCTCTTTGTCCTGTATCTGAGGCTTGAGTGCATGGGCCAAAAGACCTTTTCAGTGACAGACCTTTGAGATATTCACAATTATTACTACCCTTTGACGCTTGTCTACTCTCCTTGAAAAAGATATTTTCCTCTCTTATGATTCAAATAAATATAACTCAAACTGCCTTCCATTTCTGTTGCATTTCTCTCCTTCTAAATGAATCCCATGGGTTTTTCGGACTTTATTCTTCTTGATCTTCATATATCATTTGATGTGATTGTCCATCACTCTTCCTTCCTTGGCTTCCATCATATTACATTTTCCTTGTTTTCTCGTGGACCATCTCTCTTTCTTCTTTCCTCATGTTCCTTTTCCAACTGTGGTTATTTCCCAGGGAGTAGGTCTTAGCCTTCACTATTCATCTCTTTAGATGCTTTCCTACAGTTAATTAATAATATAAACTTCATTCCCAAGATAATATCTCCAGTCTCAACCTTATACGGGTGTTCTAACACCACAGTCCCCTGACACTTGATGTTCCACTATTACTCTGAATTCAAAGTGTCCAACCCAAACTCAGCCTATATTTTCCTATAGATCTTAGTTATTAAACCTCTCTGTGCTTCAGTGTCCTCATTCTTACACCCTCATTATTATATATTATATATACTATATATTATGTAATCAGCACTAGCCATCATTATTACTCCTTCACACAAAATTGCCAATTAAATTAGGCTCTTTCTATCTCCAGCCACTCAATTCTATTCCTTTGTTGAAACTTTTTCCTCAATCTGGAATTGTCAGTCCAAACCCAGTCATCCTTGTGACCACTGTGATTTTGAATTTCTCCATGAAGTCTCCTGATAAATCCAAGGCATATTAATTTCTCCCTTTTTATGTCACTTTTTACACTAATAATATACACAAGTTTGATGTATGTATTTCGGCAAACCAAACCGTAAGCCCTTTGTGGCATGATCTATACTCCTATTGTTTTGCCCTCAGCGCTTCATTATGTACACACATGGCAAGCATTTTGTAAATAATTTTTTGAAGGAAGGAATGAATGAATTTCTTTAGAATGCCCCCAAAGTGTCACATTCATGGACACATAATGGTTTCCTGCATAGATAATGTGTAATGTGTAAACAATATTGAGTCTGGAGCCAAGTTCAACTAGAAAAATGTACAAGCTACATAAATGACTGCTTGAGTTGCATAGAGAGCCAGTGTTATCTAGATGTCAGTGTATTTTTGTTTAGTTCTAAGGGTGTATCAGTACATACTCGTAAGGTCTCTGAAACTGGAAAGGGTTTCTCTGGACATATGCATGGATTGTGTAGGTCTAACTACGATCATAGTCCAGATGCACTAACAAAACAAATTGGTCTGATCCAAGGTTAGAGCCAAGAGTATAATCCAAGACTTTTCACATCAACTTTCTAGTCTCTACAACCCCATATTTTGACAACAAATAAGTGCGGGAATCATGAAGAGTAGAAATTTTAGGTTAATTGAAATACCACTAAGTAGTCATTCAGCTTCACAGGTTTTTCCTTTTTAAACATACACTGGGTTTCAAAGTGTTCCTCAGTAATAGACTCCAACATTTATATATGTGTTGTCAATAGCCCTACATGGTAACCACTAATCACATGGGACTATTGAGGACTTGAAATGTGACTAATCTGAATTGAGATGTGCTCTGTGTAAAAGACACTCAATTTCAAAAACTTTGTATTGAAAAAAAGAATGTAAAATATCATTAACATTTTCAACATATAATCGTGTTAAAACGAGAATATTTTGGATCTATTAAATAAAATGTATAATGAAAATAGATTTCACCTGTTTCTTGTTACTTTTATTGATGTAGCTACTAGATAATGTTAAGTTAAATGTTTGGCTCACATGTTTCTATTGGACAGTGTTGATTTAGATCAAAGAGATATTTGAGGTTGCTCATTAAAATAGGAACATGTACTAACATAGAAGGCGATTGCTAAGACCTAGGACTGTGATTTGCATTCTTACGAGGCTTTATCTAAAATCCTACACTACCTTGGGGCGCCTTGGTGGTGCAGTGGGTTAAGTGTCTGACTCTTGGTTTTTGGGTTCAGGTCATGATCTCAGGGTCATGAGATGGAGCCCTGCATTGGGTGCAGAGTCTGCTTGTCCTCTCCCTCCCTCTCTGCTCTGCGCCCCACCTCCCGCCCCCGTGTGCTTGTGCACTTGCCTGAGTTCATGCTCTCTCTCTCACATAAATAAATAAAATCTTTCACATCTCCGCCCCCTTTGCATGATCTCCGGAGCAGGAGCTTCACCTCCACCCCACACCACCTCCATCGCAGCACGCACCTGCCCCGGTCTCTCTCCTCAGGAATCAGCAGCAGCCAGGCCAGGAGCATGCGCAGCTTTGTAGTAATCTGTCTCCCCACCGGCTTCTCCTCAGTCGTGATGGTCTTGCACGTTCAGAACCCAAGCTTAGCCCTGATTGAAGAGCTGCGGCAGTGATTTAACCAGATGAATACTTTTGTGCTAGTCTTCTGCTACTTTATTTTAGATCCAAATACCATTTTTAATGATACTTACTAGACTCGTATGTGTTATATGATACAACTTCTTCTGAGTAATCAGATTCTGCTTGACTTAGTGGTTTTAGTTCAGCTGTTCCAACGAATTTAGAGAAGAGCCTGTTGCAATTTAATATTCTTTTCCCTAACACCTTTTGGCACCACTTGAAAAACTAAAGGGATGCATTCTTCAACTGACATGTGACTTCTCCAAAACCCTCTCCTGGTTATGGGAAGAGAAATTCCCTAAGTAAGAGCAGCTTGTTTTAAACCTGAAGAAAACTCCATTACTGTCAATTTGGCAATACAGGGCTGTGCATTCTTGCTCTTTTTTCTTCGCCTCTGGTGTTAACATCAATTTTAATTTCATTTGTGTGTGTTTAAGTGTGTGTACATATGTTTGTATGTGCTCCCACAACATGTGAGGCACCGTGTCAAACCAGATCAGTGAGGAGTCGTCCGAAGCTTCATTTTTAACTTAAATTACAATTTACATTTAACTACTAGAGTGCATATCATGGACAGAGATGGGATATTCTCTGCTTATTTGATATTTATTACTAAAAACCCTCTTCTTTAAATAAAATTGTGAAGATAAATAATTCCCTTTAGGAGAGACTAGTGATAAAAACACTAGTGAATTAAAGATAAGAACCTAATGCTGTTGGTTCATTTCATTAGGGTTGAGTTGACTTGAGTCACTAGCATACTCTTACGGTGCTAACTTTCAGAATATCCTTACCACTCCTTACTCAGGCCTTCTGTTATTCTGTAGGGACGTGAAGCTGAAGAAGGAAAGTAGAATATTTTTTAGGTAGTTGCTTCTAATATATATCTAATGGAATGGTGATATATTTGATTGATTTAATGCCGTACATTTCTGTTCTAGTTGCATATTCCTCAGCTTGTCCTGATGTTACCCAGAAAAGGGGGATGTATCCCATGGAATTGAGAATCAGACATGACCACTATCATCTTTAATCACAGTCTTGGGTATAACCTATTTCTCACTCTGCAGTTTTAGAAGAGATTGACTACCGAAAATTCAGTACTATTTTTTACTTCAGTAAATTCTAGAATCTCAGTGCATTTTCAGAGCCTATCTCCATATGGCTAGTGTTATCCTCAGTATTACATTGGGAAAAAAAAAAAAAGTCATTCAGAGGACATAGAAGCAAAGGCACCTACCCTAAATCTCAGGCAAAGACTGGGGGGAGAATAGGATATGGAGAAGGAAAATACGATTCTTTATACCCTGTCCAGTTTTTAATAAACCTAAAGAGATAATAAACTCTCAAAGTTGGCTCCAAGACATTTACATAGTATAATTCAGGAAAATAATTGCTACTGTGTCCTTTGAATCAATGAAGAATTGATAACCTTAAAAAAGTCTTTCTGTGATGTCTTTTTATACTTTTTTTTGTGCACAAAAATAATCTTCATTTAAAAACAAGTCATACTAATTCTGCATATCTGTTTATTGGAATAAATAATTTCCCAAAAATGGCCATTGTTTTTATTAAGGAATTATAAAATTAGGAAAGATTTACCAAGATTGACACAGATTTTATTGCAGCTATGTATTAACATCAATGCCAAAGGTAAGACTGGGCTAATATGTTATGGTGAGAGGCTGAAAAAAGTCTGAAATATTGTTGGCAAATTACTAGGAAATAAGCAACTCCTATGTATTAGCCATGTCTCTTTCTATTTTCTATCTTCTGGTTCTTTGACATCAGGGACCTTGCTGATCCAGGAGGGTCAGCTCTTCCCAAGATTAGCCAGTTCCTAAAGTTAGTCAAGGACTTGCCCTAGAGTATCCCTTTCAAATGCCAACAAACCAATCCAGAATCACAGTCCTGAATCTCTTCTGTTGAACTATTACACTCTGGGAGCCACAAACCACTTGCCCTAATCACCCCAGGGCCAAGTACCAGAGGACTGCTGACAGCCTTTATACCTCAGAGCCCATAGAAATTACTTGAACTAGCTAATCCTAAACCTGCTTATCCTGCCTCCCCCATTCCTTATGGTGGAAACCCAATAAAGGCTTTTGCCCACATTTCACCTCACTCCTCCCATCCCACCCACCCCCCTGCCTTCTGACCAGTCCTGGTGCTTCTCCATGTGGCTCCCCCTAATCCCACGTGTGGCATGACGTGCCCCTCCCCCCTTTGGGATCTGTGAGTGTAACAAACTGTCTTTTCAATGGCGGTCATCTCCTGATCTGTCACCCTTGCCATCCCTAACTAATAATAAAAACTGTATTTTAAAGCATTCTACCTCACTATTTTAATGTTGACTGTAAGATTCTCATGGTATACTTTTATGTTTATTTAACAAACATTTTTTGAGCCCGTACTAATTCTAAGACAATTTTAGGTTTCATACTATTTTTCAAGGTCAATAAGATAGTCTTAGTCCTCAGGGAATTTATAATCTAGTTATTATTAATTCATTCTTCAACTCAGTAAAAGATTAATGATTATTTACAATGTAATTGTCATCTCTTTTTATATTAACTACCTCTTGAAATGCATTTCTTTTTGCATTTGCATAAATGTAGTCAGCATTTGATTATCTGGCACAAATGGGGCCACAGTGTAGCTTGTATGAATTGAGAGATAATTAAAAAATTATTTATATTGATTGAATGATAGAAACAATTTTCACTTGTGTGGAAAGATACAGAATATATCAAGAACACAGCACTCGCATAGAGAAGTTACTGCGAGCTCAGACCAAACCCAGTCATTTCTTGGTTTGCCTTCCATGCTCTTAGGGAATCTTCCTTTCCATTTTTACAGTATACTTTTGCAGATGAATGCAAAAGATGTGCCATTTTAGCTTTATATTCTGTATTGGCTTTCTAGGGCTACCATAACAAAGTTCCACAGACTCTGCAGCTAAAGCAACACACATTTATTTTCTCACAGCTCAGCAGCCTAGAAGTCTGAGATCCAAGTATCCACGGAGTCGGTTCCTTCTGAGGTTTTGTGAGAGAAATCTGTTCCAGACCTCTCTCCTTGGCTGGTAGCTGGTCATCTTCTTCCTGTGTTTCACATGGCCTTCCCTCTGTGTGTGTCTATTTCCAAATTTCTTCTTTTTTTTCTCTTTCTCTTTTTCTTTTTATTTATTTTTTAAATTTTATTTTATTATGTTAGTCACTGTACATTACATCATTAATTTTTTAAAATTTTTTATTGTTATGTTAATCACCATACATTACATCATTAGTTTTTGATGTAGTGTTCCATGATTCATTGTTTGCGTATAACACCCAGTGCTCCATGCAGAATGTGCCCTCTTTAAATCCCATCACCAGGCTAACCCATCCTCCTACCCCCCTCCCCTCTAGAACCCTCAGTTTGTTTTTCAGAGTCCATCATCTCTCATGGTTTGTCTCCCCCTCCGATTTCCCCCCCTTCATTCTTTCCCTCCTGCTATCTTCTTCTTCTTCTTTTTTTTAACATATATTGTATTATTTGTTTCAGAGGTACAGGTCTGTGATTCATGAGTCTTACACACAAATTTCTTCTTTTTATAAGGATACCAGTCATATTGGATTACGACCCACCTCCTTTTAACTGAATAACCTCTGTGAAGAGTCTCTCTCCAACTGCACTCATATTCTGAGGTACTAGGGCTTAGGACTTAAAAAGGATTTTTGGGGGGTGAGAGGACACAATTCAGCTCATAATGTATTCCATAACTGGTTGTTGAGCTAAAAGAAGTAACCTCAGTTTTTACTTATCTTTTTGATTCCTGCTATATCCCAGGCCGCATTGCACTTGAGTTAAGAATCCAAATTTTAGGGGCACCTGGGTGATGCTGTCAGTTAAGCATCTGACTCTTGGTTTCCACTCAGGTCATGATCTTAGAGTTCTGGGATCAAGTCATGCATCGGGCTCTTCTCTCTAGTGGAGTCTGCTTGAGATTCTCTCTCCCTCTCTCTGCCCCTCCTGCTGTACCCCGCCCTCTCTAAAATTAAAAAAAAAAAAATCCAAATTTTAGCAAAATAAGCTGGTAAATACCTATTTCTCCTCTCCTCCCCCTCTTCCTCTCCTCCCCCCCCTCCTTCTTCTTCCTCTTCTTTTTCTGGGAAGTGTTACTGTTACCAAACAAAGTGACAATGCAGATCATCTCTGGAGGTAAACAGAGCTTTTGTACACACTGACACACTTCTTTAAATCCAACTGAAATCTTGCTACGTCTTTAATTGGTCACCCAGCCTTCAATGAGCACTCCTTCCTCTGAACATTTATAACAATTTGGTCTTAACCAGATTTTTTTTTCCTTTCAACTATATAGTTAAGTTCCACCAAAAATAGAACTGTATTTTTGTATGTCTTACATATAGATATTTTATTCATCCATTGAACACAAAAAAATTCTTGAACAGTTGATATTATTCAGAAACTGTTTATCAAGCCTGAAGAATATCAAACTAAATAAGGTATGACCTCTTCCCCATAATCCCCAAAACAGATACAGAAAAATGTAAACGAAATTAATAATGAGAATAATTAGAATAAAATATTTAATACTAAAATCCAGCTTTTCCTACCTCCACCTATTGTCATTCCACTAATCGTCAAGGTGCCCCTTACTTCTATGATGCTAACTCCAGGGGTCAATTTTCCTTGCCCACCTTACTAGAACTGTGAGCAGAATTTGACACAATAAATTTTCTTCACTTGGTATTCTTGGTTTTCCTCTATCTCATTTAGCTTTTCAGTCTTCTTTGCTAATTCTCTTTTTGTCCTTACTTGACCACCTAGCTATTTAATGTTTGTGGGCTTTGTAAATTGGTCTTTGGTACTTTTTTATTCTCTGTTTACTCCCTGTATTTATTGTGATCTAGGCTCATGATTTTAATTCTGTATATGTGATAATAACTCCCAAATATCTATTTCCAGTCCATGCCTTTCTCCTGAACTTCCAGACTCATTTATTCCCTGCTTCCTGCAGTTTACTCAATGACTAATAGATATCTTAAACTCAGCATACCCCAAATTGAATTCCTGCTCTTACCCCTTAAATCTGCTTCATCTGCAGCCTTCCTCAATATTGTTAATGACAGTTCTATCCTTTCTAATTGTTCAGGCCACAAGTTTGGAGTCATGCTTGGCCGTTCTCATTCTCTCATATCTGTTAAATATATCCAAAATATATCCAAATCTGTTAAATATATTCAAAATATATCCAAAACTTTATCACTTTTTACACCTCTCCTGCTACCACCCTGGTCTGAGCCACTATCATTTCTCACCTAAATTACTCCAAAATCCCCTTCGCTTACCTCCCTGCTTCTGTTCTTGTCTTGTCACAGTGTATCTTAACAGCCAGAGTGATCTTCTGAAACTTAGTAAGTCAGGTCATGTCACTCCTTTGCTTCAAATCTTGTAGTGTTCTTTGTGGTGCTTAGAACAGAAGCCAGAGCCCTTCTAGTGGCCTTCAAGACCCTTCACCACCTGGCCCTCAGGTATCTCTCTGTCTGTGTCCCCCACTTCTTTCTCCTTTGATCACTCTCCTAGCCTGGCACCAAAACCCTAGTCACAATCATACCTGTGGTTTTGTAGTAGTTCTTCCTTCTTCCTCAGATGCCTTTCTTCCAGATCATTTCATGGTTAACTCTCTTTCCTTCATTAAGTCTTTGCTCAAATATCACTTTCTCAAGAAGGCTTATCTGGATGACACTACTAAAATTGCAAACTGCCCTCTCCTCCACACTTCAAATACCTCGTAACCTGAGTCTACACACTTCTTTATATATATATATATATATATATTATATATATATAATATATATATATTTTTGTTTTTTGTTGTTTACAGTATTTATCAACTTCTAATATAACTATAGTATTTACTTTCATTATAGTTACTCTGTGTGGCCTGTTTTCCCCACAAGAATGCAAGTTTATGAGAGCAGAGATATTTGTTTTATTCTCAGAAGAGTGTCTGGTTGATAGTAGGCTCTCAGTAAATATTTGTTGTAGGAAAGGACAAGTGAATGAATTAACCGATGTGAACTCACATTGTTATTTATAGGGGTATGTGTGAAGTGTCACTGACAGCTATGGGTTTGAATCTCCCAGGTAATTTTGGGAAAGCTCAGCTTGAGGGCTGCTTTAATTATCTTTAATTATATTACTAAGTCATAGATTGGAAGTTAGTCTAAGTCAAAGATGATACCTGTTGATTTTACTCTTGGTGCAGCCCATGCTGTCTACTTATAAAATACATGAAATAGTATATCTTGGTTGAGAGAAAGGGCTCTGGAGCCATCATTCCTGGGTCCAAAACAGCTCAATATCTTACCAGTCATATGAAGGGCAAGTGAGTTAAACTTTGCTATCTCGGTTTCTCCATCTATAAAATGGTGAAGCTAAGAGTACCTGCCTGACGGGCTGTTATAAAGATTAAATCAATATAGAGATTTGAACAGAGCCTGGCACATAGGAACCAATATATAATCATCAGATATTAATATAATTACTACCTTGGGGAGGTAGCTTTGTGCATAATGGAAAGAATATCATACTTGGTTTAAGACTGAAATCTTAGTCTGACTTCATCACTAACTAGTTGCATGGGGTTAAGAGTCATTTAACTACTCTGCCTGTATTTGAAAACAAAAGAGTAGTACCAAATTACATTTAAGACCTCTCCTGTCTCTAAAAGCCTATAATTCTCTGATAATGATGATGATGGCATATTATCTTAAAGATATTTATGAAATGTGTAACTCATTTCTGTAGGATATTTATTCTTTAGATAATTTAGAGATGTCTAAACTGATAGAATTTATTCTTATGTTAATCCTTATTTGGTATTCAAATAATTGTTGGGATTGCAAGGACAACATGGGACTTTAAGAAATACTAATTAATGATGATGATATATGTGTGTGGCATCTCACAGATAAACAGTATAAGCTTTTGAATAATATATATGAGCATCTATTTTTGCTCTTTTGTAGTTAACTTTTCTTTTTTTTTGCTTTTTATTTTTTTTTAAATTTTATTATGTTATGTTAGTCACCATACAATACATCATTGGTTTTTTGTTTTGTTTTTTTTTTTAAGATTTTATTTATTTGACAGAGAGAGACGCAGCGAGAGAGGGAACACAAGCAGGGGGAGCGGGAGAGGAAGAAGCAGGCTTCCCGCGGAGCGGGGAGCCCGATGTGGGGCTCGATCCCAGGACCCTGGGATCATGACCTGAGCCGAAGGCAGACGCTTAACGACTGAGCCACCCAGGCGCCCCTACATCATTGGTTTTTTAGGTAGTGATCCACGATCCGTTGTTTTCATGTAACACCCAGTGCTCCATGCAGTACGTGCCCTCCTTAATACCCATCACCGGGCTAACCAATCCCCCCTCCCACCTCCCCTCTAAAACCCTGTTTGTTTCTCAGAGTCCATAGTCTCTCATGGTTCATCTCTCCCTCCAATTCCCCCCCCAATTTTTCCCTTCCTTCTCCTAATGTCCCCCATGCTATTCCTAAACCATATGATAATTGACTTTCTC
>NW_027869076.1:0-251 GCF_054177405.1 Leptonychotes weddellii | reverse complement strand
TTCTTCCATGAATCTTCCCCAGCCCCTCGTGGAGAAATGAGAAGGACAGGGCATAAATCCACAGAGGTTTGGCGATGCTCTGCCCAGAGGAGGGAGAGTCTAAATAAATATCTTGTTCTAACTCAGCAGGTGTCAGCAGGGGATGGAGGGCGGACCCTGGCTCCACAAGGGGCTCCATTTAAAGCTCACAGGGAGGGGCGCTTGGGTGGTTCAGTCGTTAAGCGTCTGCCTTCAGCTCAGGTCATGATCCC
>NW_027869075.1:0-251 GCF_054177405.1 Leptonychotes weddellii | reverse complement strand
TTTTTTAATCCCTTTTGGACACAAAGACAACCTGACTTTCATTTAGAATTGCAAAACATTTACGTACTTATACTCTTTTCCTTTGAGAGTTTCATGTATTAGGGAATTCATGGACAAGATCTTTTTTTTTTCCCCCAAATAGTAAACTGGGTGAAAAAAAGCTTTCTTCCAAAGCTTGAGTCGATCAATTTTTTTTTTTTAAACGTACCATGTCTCTTCCCAGCACATGTTAAAAGTTTGAGAGGACATGG
>NW_027869074.1:0-251 GCF_054177405.1 Leptonychotes weddellii | reverse complement strand
TTTTTTTTTTTAAAGTATGTGTAAGTGTTTGAGAAAGAAGGTTCCTGTTTCCTTGGCCCAGTCAGCATGGGCAGGTCAGCAATCCCAAATGCATTCCTACATCAATACAGAATTATAAGCCCACAGAGAGCAGGTACCACGGCTTCTAGAACAGGACTGGACTGTCAGTAGTCACTCTGTGTACGCTTGGTGAGTTAGCTGTTTCATCTTTGTAGGTACATGTGCCTGTCAAAAATGATGGTGACAGGGGG
>NW_027869073.1:0-251 GCF_054177405.1 Leptonychotes weddellii | reverse complement strand
GAGAAAAAGGAACTCTTGTACACTGTTGGTGGGAATGAATTAGCATATGATTCAGTAATTCCACTACCAGATATTATTAGCCCAAAGAGTATGAAAACACTAAACTGAAAAGATATATGCACCCCTATGTTTACTGCAGCATTATCTGCAATAGCCAAAGTGCGGAAACAGTCCCAAGTGTCCTATATATATATATATATACACACACACACACACACAATGGACTATCAGTCGGCCATAAAGAAGAATGA
>NW_027869072.1:0-251 GCF_054177405.1 Leptonychotes weddellii | reverse complement strand
AATAAACCTTATTATTTTTAATCTAATCTTCCACAAAAAGCAAGACAGCTTATATGTAAGTTTTGCTGCCTGCATTAAAAAAAAGAAACTGATTTACAGCTGCAAATATGGGCTGCTTCCTAATATTTCTTTGTATTTGTCAAAGCAAAATAAGGGAAATCATGAAATATATAATGTGCTGTGCTTGCATTTATTTTTATTGTTATAGTTTATTAAAATAAATGAATAAAACACTTAAATAGGATATCTTG
>NW_027869071.1:0-251 GCF_054177405.1 Leptonychotes weddellii | reverse complement strand
TTGTTGATCTTCTGCTTAGATCATCTGCCCATTGCTGTGAGTGGGGTGTTACAGTCCCTTAATATTATTTGTATTATTACCAGTGAGTTTAAGTTCATTATTAGTTGATGTATATATTTGGTGGCTCCCAAGTTAGGGGCATAAATATTTACAACTGTTACATCTTCTTGTTGGATGGACCATTTTATTATGATGTTAGTGTCCTTCTTCATCTCCTATTATAGTCTTTGGTTTAAAATCTAGTTTGTCTG
>NW_027869070.1:0-251 GCF_054177405.1 Leptonychotes weddellii | reverse complement strand
AATTAATAAAATCAGTAGACACAAGAGGCTTTCTGGGTTTAAACAGTTTGTATGGAGATCACATGAATTCTTAGCCTTTTTCCCACCATATCACATGTCCACCAACATTTATACGCTCATCCCACTTCCGTGGAACACCCACAATTTTGAAGAAACACCAATTTTTTCAAGGAAATAAAGCACTGGGGAAATTTTTTTTAATTTTTTATTGTTATGTTAATCACCATACATTACATCATTAGTTTTTGATG
>NW_027869069.1:0-251 GCF_054177405.1 Leptonychotes weddellii | reverse complement strand
TGCTGCTGTGTAGAAATGAATTATAAATAATTTTGTACAGATGGGAGTGACAGGCGGCTTTTCTCTGGGGGCTCACTGAGGAGTGGGGCCCGAGTTCTCGGCTCCTCCAGGGTGCAGATTGGGAGGCCGACATTTTCACTCTCTGCCTCCAAACTGTACGGAAAGCTTGCAGAGAACAAAAGCTCCGGAGAGCAAACCCGAGCAGATTTCTTAGCCCGGACCGGGCAAGGGCAGGGCAATTCCAGCTCCAG
>NW_027869068.1:0-251 GCF_054177405.1 Leptonychotes weddellii | reverse complement strand
AAACCCACTGGAGATTTAGGATTGAATTTTAACTGTTTTAATTAATTAATTATTTTTTTTTTATGTTGGTTGTAGCTTAGTGGTTAAGAAAGAAGGTTTTGGGGAGCAACCGGTGGCTCAGTCGGTTGAACAGCCTAGTCTTGGTTTCCGCTAGGGTTGCGGTCTGGGAGTTGTGAGATGGAGCCCCACTGGGGCTTCACCCTCAGTGGAGAGTCAGCTTGGGATTCTCTCCCTCTCCCTGGCCCCTCCCC
>NW_027869067.1:0-251 GCF_054177405.1 Leptonychotes weddellii | reverse complement strand
TAATAAAACAGGGAAGCGTGCAGCCTAATGAAGAAACACAAGCACAGTTTAAAAAAGAGTTATGGGCATCAGGAGGTTAAAGTTAAACCACCTGGAGGGGCGCCTGGCTGGCTCAGTCGTTGGGCGTCTGCCTTCGGCTCAGGTCACGATCCCAGCGTCCTGGGATCGAGCCCCGCGTCGGGCTCCCTGCTCGGCGGGACGCCTGCTTCTCCCTCTCCCACTCCCCCTGCTCGTGTTCCCTCTCTCACTGT
>NW_027869066.1:0-1811 GCF_054177405.1 Leptonychotes weddellii | reverse complement strand
AAAAAAATACCCCCCAAAATTAGATTAGAAACTGTATTTTATAACCAATACCACTTAAAATGGCATTAAAAAAGCTAAATATTTAGGGATGAATCTATCAAAATATGTTTAAGGTTTGTATGCTTATTAAATATTAAAACCATATTGAAAGAAATTAAAGAAGACCTAAGTAAATTAAGATATACACCATGTTCATGAATTGGAAGATTCGATCCTGTTACGATATCAGTTCTTCCCAGGTTGATCTATAGATTCAGTGCAATCCCAATTTATATCCCAGCAGGCTTTTCTGTAGCAAATGACAAGCTGATTTCAAATTTTATATTGAAACTCAAGATATTTAAAATAGCTAAAGCACTTAAGAAAAGACAAGCAAATTTGAAGGAGTTTTACTACCTGATTCCAAGACTTATGAAAAAGATGTATTCTTCAGTAGTCAAGATAGTATGGTGTTGGTGTATGGATAAACATATAAAATTAATGGAACAGAACAGAGTCCAGAAATAAACTCACAAATATATGGTGAACTGATTTTTGATAAAGATGCCAGGGTAATTCAGTGGGGAAAGGACAGTCTCTACAACAAAAGATGTTGGGAAACATAGGAGATCCATACAGAAAAAAACCTGAGCTTTGATTCCTACTTCATACCATACAAAAACTTAAAGTAGTTCGTAGACTGAAACATAAAAAATAAAACCATAGAGGGCGCCTGGGTGTTTCAGTTGGTTAAGCGACTGCCTTCGGCTCAGGTCATGATCCTGGAGTCCCGGGATCGAGTCCCGCATCGGGCTCCCTGCTCGGCGGGGAGTCTGCTTCTCCCTCTCCCACTCCCCGTTTGTGTTCCCTCTCTCGCTGTGTCTTTCTCTGTCAAATAAATAAATAAAATCTTTAAAAAAATAAAACCATAGAACAATAGAAGAATACGTAGGAGAAAATATCTGTGACCTTGGGGTAGGCAAAGATTTTTAAAAATAGGATACCAAAAAAAAAAAAAAAGCATGAACCATTAAAGAAAAAAATGATAAACTCAGACCATCAAAATTAAAACCTACTTCTCAAAATCTCTTGCTAAAGAAATGAAAGGGCAAGCCACAGACTGAGAGAAAATATTGTCAGTACATATACCTGATGAAGGACTTTATAAAAAAAACTTTTACAACTCAATACTAAGAAGGCAAATCACCCAGTTTAAAACTAGAGAAAGATCTGAATAGCCAGTTCACAAAAGAAGACATAGAAATGGCTGCAAAGCCCTTGGAAAAGTGCTCTACTCATCCAGGAAATGCAAATGAAATCTCTAAGGGGATACTTACTGCACACTCACAAGAATGGCTAGAATGAAAAAGACTACCGATGCCAAAGGTTGATGACGATATGGAGTAACTAACACTCTACTCACTGCTGATGATACACATGCTCTGGTAAACAGGGTGTTAGTTAAACATAAGATTACATATAGGCTCACCATACAACCTAGCAGTCGCATTCAAGAAATTTCTTTTTTTTTTTTTTTTAAAGATTTTATTTATTTATTTGACAGAGAGAGAGAGATAGCGAGAGCAGGAACACAGCAGGGGGAGTGGGAGAGGGAGAAGCAGGCTTCCTGCGGAGCAGGGAGCCCGACGCGGAGCTCAATCCCAGGACCTGGAATCATGACCTGAGCCGAAGGCAGACGCTTAACGACTGAGCCACCCAGGCGCCCCAGAAATGGGTACATCTTATTGTAAATTATACCTCGATTTTATTTTAAATATACCTGTGTTACTTTAATCTTTAAAATAAATAGACCTGGGGCGCCTGGGTGGCTC
>NW_027869065.1:0-251 GCF_054177405.1 Leptonychotes weddellii | reverse complement strand
AATAAACCTTATTATTTTTAATCTAATCTTCCACAAAAAGCAAGACAGCTTATATGTAAGTTTTGCTGCCTGCATTAAAAAAAAGAAACTGATTTACAGCTGCAAATATGGGCTGCTTCCTAATATTTCTTTGTATTTGTCAAAGCAAAATAAGGGAAATCATGAAATATATAATGTGCTGTGCTTGCATTTATTTTTACTGTTATAGTTTATTAAAATAAATGAATAAAACACTTAACTAGGATATCTTG
>NW_027869064.1:0-251 GCF_054177405.1 Leptonychotes weddellii | reverse complement strand
GAGTTAATATCAAAAAACAGAACACAAATACAAAATGAGAGTAATCATGAGTGGGAGGACACAAGCTTCAGAGGGCTTGTCCAGTACACCTAACCCACAATAAAAGGAGTTCCCAAAGGAGAAAATGAATAGATGAGAAAAGGAAAGGAAACAGTTAACAGAAAAAAACTTTCTCTGAAATGAAGAAACACTTAAATCTATACACTTCAAAGAACACCCAGAATAAAAGGCAGAATTCATGGGCATAAACA
>NW_027869063.1:0-251 GCF_054177405.1 Leptonychotes weddellii | reverse complement strand
TTTCTCATGTGCAAGAACAGTGCTTAAATATAGTCATGTAATGTGTACCCATCTGCTCAAAAGTCATGCTTGAGGCACATCGTAGGACTAATAGCTAACATTTATCGAAGATTTACTCTGTGTCAGGCACCTTCTTACCCCATGGAAACTTCCTGCCTTACCCTCTTAGATATTTTTATTCCATTTTATGGTTAGGAGACTGAAATTAGAGAGGTTAAATAACTTGCCCCAAATCCTAGTCAGATCCCAAG
>NW_027869062.1:0-251 GCF_054177405.1 Leptonychotes weddellii | reverse complement strand
GAAGGGAGAGTAATATTCACCTTTTATTAATTCAGAGGTAAGATGGAGACCTAGTCTGTAAAGCCTCAGACATTATGGAACCAAATCTGTTTCCGCTTCTCTACAGTAACGCCAGCCAAGAAATAGAAGGTTCAAGAGTTTTGATCCCAGCCCCACCTTCAGTGTGTAATTACGGCACATTTCCTCACATCCTCGTTTTCCACGAAGTCGTGCTGTTTTCAGTGTTCCATAACAATATGGCAATGAGATGG
>NW_027869061.1:0-251 GCF_054177405.1 Leptonychotes weddellii | reverse complement strand
CTCACTCCTTCCCCTCACCAGCCTGCAAAATGGCTGCCCTGGTTTCCGACATCTCCAGCGTGAGAAGCAGCCTCTTTTTGCAGGTCCGTTTTTTTTGGTTTTTGTTTTTAAGACCAAAAGAACGTTCTCCAGAAGCTTCCGACAGACAGACTTCCCTCAGGTTTCTTTGGCCAAAATAATGTCACATGCTTATTCCCCAACCAATCACTGACAAGACCAGGGGAATTATCTGGAAGGGCTTAGACCAATTA
>NW_027869060.1:0-251 GCF_054177405.1 Leptonychotes weddellii | reverse complement strand
ATCAAAAGTATTCCTTGAAGAAGAATTCCAAGAAAGTCCTCACCCCCTCTCTGCACATAAATCTCTCTCACCTGAACTGGATTTCTTAGAAAATTGAGAACCCGGAGGAGAGGTAGATTTTCAATGTATTCTATTTCACCCAGCTCAGCAATCTGTTTAATAAAAGAAACAAAGTATTATCAATAGATTAACTGTACAATCAATAATATAAAGTACTGTAAGAGGAGCTGGTATGGATCCTCTAACTTCAA
>NW_027869059.1:0-251 GCF_054177405.1 Leptonychotes weddellii | reverse complement strand
GAAAGAGTCAAGATGTCCATCGACAGATGAATGGATAAAGAAGATGTGGTATACACACACACACACACACACACACACACAGTGGAATATTATGCAGCCATCAAAAGGAATGAAATCTTGCCATTTGCAATGAGGTGGTTGGAACTGGAGGGTATTATGCTGAGTGTAGTAAGTCAAACAGAGAAAGACATGTATCATATGACCTCTCTGATGTGAGGATTTCTTAATCTCAGGGAACAAACTGAGGGTTG
>NW_027869058.1:0-251 GCF_054177405.1 Leptonychotes weddellii | reverse complement strand
CATGTCTAACCAAACTAGCTAAGCGGGCAAGGTGTTTCTGGTGGTCTTTGAGGGGTGGACAATTGGGACCCCTGAAACGGCCCTCACTATGGTTCGGCAGAAATACTAACTTTCAAAAACCACTGGGTTAAATGATCTCGAAAGTCCCACTAGCTTTAGCACACAGCTTTCAGCTCCAATCCTGATCTCCTCCAAGTGCATCCTCCAGGTTTGTCTGGCTCTCCAGACACAGTTTCTCTTTATCTGATTCT
>NW_027869057.1:0-251 GCF_054177405.1 Leptonychotes weddellii | reverse complement strand
AGCACCAACTCTCTCTTGGGCATTATTAATCACAGGGTATTAAAGTCTGGCTGCTGACTCCACAACCATCCAAATCTATAGGCTTTCTTAAATTGTTTTGATACAACTCTACCTCTATCTTTGCCTCTAGGTTTGGTAGAAACACCATCTATGGGCAAAAGGTATAATCTTGTGCTCTAAATATCCTTTCCTTGAGCCTGGAATTTCAGGTAATCTGAAAGACCAGTGGAAAATAAATATTATATGTATAT
>NW_027869056.1:0-251 GCF_054177405.1 Leptonychotes weddellii | reverse complement strand
CACGCCCCTGCTAGGATGCACACTAGCAGAGGTCATGAAGGCAGGGGTAAGCAGGTATCCCTCCCAGCATCCCACACATCATCGCTGAGTGAAGAAGCGGCTTCCTCCTCATTCACCTCAACTAAGCAGTCATCCCACCACATATGCTAAGTCGACCAGGCACCGTCTAAGCCCCCAGAGTCCCAGCCCTTGGCTTGAAAGACGCCCACGTGTATTATGGCTGCCACATGACATGGCAGAGGATAACAGAG
>NW_027869055.1:0-251 GCF_054177405.1 Leptonychotes weddellii | reverse complement strand
ATGAGGAGACTTGGATCTGAGTGCAAAATAATGTCTTGAGGGCTATGAGACAGGTGAAATGATTGCCCTTGATTTCTGGCCCATTTGGGCTTTAGTACGAGTGGTTATCAATGCTATGGAAACTGGGGATAAGTTATCCCCGGCTGAGGTTGTTAAAGAAACTACCAACTCTTTACATACATATGAATTAGACGATGAGGCTTTAGAAAAGGCTAAGACTGAAAGTAAAAAAAAAATTTGCAGCTTCACAG
>NW_027869054.1:0-251 GCF_054177405.1 Leptonychotes weddellii | reverse complement strand
TGTGCATGTGTGTGTATGCATGTGTTTGCATGTGTGTATGCACGTGTTTGCATGTGTGTATGTGTTTGCATGTGTGTGTATGCATGTGGGGATAGGGGTAGGGTGTCTTTTGTGTGTAAATCCAAGTTTAATTAGAAAAAGAAGTAATAGCTCTTGTCATACAAGTCATGGGGCCCATAAGTATAATTTTCTGGGAAGTGTGAGATAGCCAGCCCATAGGTTTGACTGACAGACTTGAGTTTGAAATGCTC
>NW_027869053.1:0-251 GCF_054177405.1 Leptonychotes weddellii | reverse complement strand
TGCACCAGCTTGTATTCCCACCAACAGTGTAGGAGGGTTCCCCTTTCTAATGTGGAGCATCTTTTAATATGCTTATTTTCCATCTGTATATCTTCTTTGGTGAGGTGTCTGTTCAGGTCTTTCGCTCATTTTTTAATCTGGTTGGGTTTTTTTGTTGTTGAGTTTTTGGGTAAGAGTCCTTTATCAGATGTGTCTCTTATAAATATTTTCTCCCAGTCTGTGGTTGTTTTCTCATCCTCCTGACATTGTCT
>NW_027869052.1:0-251 GCF_054177405.1 Leptonychotes weddellii | reverse complement strand
CTTACCGTTGCCCTGTGCGTTTTAATAGCACACTAGGTTTTCTTCCAAACCGCTGGCAGTCTTCTTCCTCCACAGCATTGTAGATCTTGCTATGATTTAATTTAACTGAGAACCACTGGCTCCAGGCTTGGCCCAGTGAAGTGACCCATCTAACCTCTTAAACCTAAGGGAATTTTTAGTTAAGGCTGCAAGGCATAGAAAATCAGAAGAAGTATAATCTTTCAACTGCTCCTGGAGCAGGCAGGGAAGCA
>NW_027869051.1:0-251 GCF_054177405.1 Leptonychotes weddellii | reverse complement strand
ATCAGAGAGGCTGTCAGGGAGGCCCTGCCTGGGCCTTGACCTGACACTTGCCTGGTGGGGGTTGCTCTCGTTTCCAGCTCTGGAGGCGTCAGCATCCCCCCCCCCAGAGCCCCTGTGCACGCACTGTCTCTGGGCACTCGGGGCACGTCGCCCCGTCCAGGAGGCAACGGGCTCCCGCTCAGTAGAGGCACTGTGAGCCACGGCCCTCACTGCCGCCTTCATTCCCAGGACAAAGCTCGCGGGAGGCCAGA
>NW_027869050.1:0-251 GCF_054177405.1 Leptonychotes weddellii | reverse complement strand
GTGGCTTCTGATAGAAGATGACCTTTTGCAGACTGACTCAATCTCAGGGAGGGACGTAGGGTGGTTTCTATCCCTGCCTGCCCTGTCCTATCCCTGCAGCACCTGTGGCTTTGCTGGTATCCTAAGCGCTTGGCTTGTTTTATGATTCTGTTTCTCTCCTGATAGAATAACAACAATACCTTATATTTTTGCATTGTTTAATAGTTTATAATTTTCTGGGTTTTTTTCCCCAAATGAAAAAAAAATTTCCT
>NW_027869049.1:0-251 GCF_054177405.1 Leptonychotes weddellii | reverse complement strand
ACACAGTGTCAGGAAAATGTTTACCTTGCCATGACTGCCTTTTCCCCATTGATCCTTTATGTCAGAGAGAGACAATATTCAGTCAACAGTTATTAAAGCAATCTATGAATCAGCATGCAAATGAAGAAGTGAATGAGTGAAGAGAACGGGTTCATGGGGGGCTCATACAACAAGAACGAGTGAAAGTCTACACAGTTTAGAGCTCCTAGCCACTGAGACTCCCTGAGATAACACTGCATAAAACTAGTTTG
>NW_027869048.1:0-251 GCF_054177405.1 Leptonychotes weddellii | reverse complement strand
CCCCCGGGGAGGATTCGGATGGATGGGGTGACTGTGGGCCCTATGGACAGCTCTGGGACGCCCCTCCTTGCCCCTCCTTCCCTCCAGTCTGGCCAGGACATGGGAACCATAGAGGCTGTAACTGGGTTGCGGGGGAGGGGCCGGCCCTCGGCGCTGTTCGGATCCCTGACCCACTGCTCTGCAGTCTTGACACCCGTCTGCAGAACCTCCCATCCTCAGCGCACAGGCTTGGGAGTCCTGCGAGGGCGCCG
>NW_027869047.1:0-251 GCF_054177405.1 Leptonychotes weddellii | reverse complement strand
TCCTCATGTCCTCTTCTTCTATACATAACAAAACTTGATGTGTCCACAAGCTTCAGAAAGTAATGTACATTTTAGTGAATATTTCAGACAGAAAATGCACAGCAATTCATTCAAATATTACTTGTTAGTCATATCTCTTTTCCATGCTCTTCAACTGTCAGCAGCTAGCACTTCTCCCAGACTTAGTCCTCCACTCTCTCCAGTCACCTGTCTGCCCCCTCTCTCCATTCATTCCTCCCACCAGCCCTCCA
>NW_027869046.1:0-251 GCF_054177405.1 Leptonychotes weddellii | reverse complement strand
AACCCTGAGATCATGAGCTGAGCTGAAACCAAGAGTTGGGATGCTCAACCAACTGAGCCACCCAGGCACCCCTACAAATCATATATCTGATAAGGGTTTAATATCCAAAATACACAAAGTACTCATTAACAACAGGACTCAACAACCAAAAGACAAACAACCCGATTAAAAAATGGGCAAAGGACTTGCATAGACATCTTTCCAAAGAAGATAGGCAAATGGCCAATAAGCACATGAAAAGATACTGAACA
>NW_027869045.1:0-251 GCF_054177405.1 Leptonychotes weddellii | reverse complement strand
TGCGGTAGGTACCAAGACAGGAGAAAACAAATCACATGTCCAAGGATACATACCTAATGGTTTCTGAAACCAGGACTTAGCTCTGTCTGCTTTTCATTCAGTACAGTTCTTTCACAGAAGAGTCTTTGATTTGGTCCCAAACTGCTTTTGCAGATTCATTTCTTACCACACTCCAAATTGTTCATTAATTTCCTCTTAATGCCATGCTTTGATATACCTTTGCTTTTGTCTGGGACATTGCTCTGTTTTTA
>NW_027869044.1:0-251 GCF_054177405.1 Leptonychotes weddellii | reverse complement strand
ACAGAAGGGCGGGTCTTGTCTCTGGAGAGAAGCCCGTCCTGAAGCTGCTGCGTGGCCCCTCCCTCCAGAGCCCAGTCTTTGTTCCCATCTGTGCTGGTGTCTGGCCTTGCACGCAAGAGGAGGGTGGACCTTGGGGCCAGAGGTCAGAGAGGGGCCAGAGAACAGGGTCAAAACGGAGCAAGAAGAAAAGGAAAACACACTTCACATGGAGGATTTAATTTCCACATGGGAAGACCGAAATACTTTCCTCA
>NW_027869043.1:0-251 GCF_054177405.1 Leptonychotes weddellii | reverse complement strand
ATGGCAAGATTTCATTCTTTTTATGGTTGAGTAATATTCCACTATATATATTCCACATCTTTATCCATTCATCAATCGATGGGCACTTGGGCTATTTCCATAATTTGGCTATTGTACATAATCCTGCTATAAACATCAGGGTGCATGTATCCCTTTGAATTGGTATTTTTGTATTCTTTGGATAAATACCTAGTAGTGCAATCGCTGGATCATAGGGTAGTTCTATTTTTAACTTTTTTTTTTTTCTGTCT
>NW_027869042.1:0-251 GCF_054177405.1 Leptonychotes weddellii | reverse complement strand
GCCCTGAATTTGCGATGCCTTTGAGCAGGGCCAGCCTCCTGGGTGCGAGACTTGTGCAGTCACCTAAGGCCCCACACACGGTTTAATACTCTTCTGTCACCATCTTGAAATCCTTAATAACTCTTTAGCAAGGGGATGTGCATTTTTATTTTGCACTGTGCCCAACAAATTATGTAGCCTGTCCTGCCTTTGAGCCATCGGGGAACAGGGGCTCCTTGAGCAGTGTCCAGATCCATCGAGAGCTTGGACAG
>NW_027869041.1:0-251 GCF_054177405.1 Leptonychotes weddellii | reverse complement strand
GTACACATCTACTGGGTGTGTGATAAGGAGCTGAATCCACGACCCGTGCCCAAGGCTGTCAGGAGAGTGGACCTCCTGGCCAGGACCCCCTGCCTCAGCTTAGCCAGCCCTGGGCAGAGATGGGGTGGCAAGGATTATTCACCCTGTTTGTTCATGAGAACCAGAGTCAGCATCACAAAGGCTGACGAGACACCCCCCTGGTGCAAGGCGTCCCCAGCTCCATGTGTGTGGGACACCCTGTTGGTGTAGGG
>NW_027869040.1:0-251 GCF_054177405.1 Leptonychotes weddellii | reverse complement strand
AGCAGGAAGTGCTTGCCTTGCAAGTGAATAAGGCACTTAAGAAACATTTCTTTTCCTCATTTGGGGTTTTATTGTGTACTGTCATCAAGAATTAATATTTACCTATGAGAGGTGTCTATTGGCACGTATGGGTATTTCCAGTCGTCTGGTGGATAATTGGGGGAATAAAAAGCATACCCGCAACTCACACTCAGACTCAGAACATGGGCTTCTGCTTTGGAGATTGGAACAGAAAAGCCTTTTCCTGAATT
>NW_027869039.1:0-251 GCF_054177405.1 Leptonychotes weddellii | reverse complement strand
CTCCTCTTCTAGGATTTGGAGCATATTAGTAAAAAGAGAAGCTTCAGTAATCTCATTTTTTTAAAGAAAATTGTTCACCATATATAAGATTTCAAATATATTAGTCCAAAATTGTTCATTTATTTTTGTACTTTGATCACTACTTAGCAGTGATTCTTCTTCTTCTTCATTTCTGATATTTATTCATGCCTTTTTTCTTGGTTAATCAAGAAAAGAATTTGTATTTTTTATCAATCATTTGTAAAGAATCA
>NW_027869038.1:0-251 GCF_054177405.1 Leptonychotes weddellii | reverse complement strand
AGGCAGACGCTTAACGACTGAGCCACCCAGGCGCCCCTTGAAAACTTTTAAGTAAATGTATTAGAGACACTTGGTTACAAATTAACAAGGCCATAGGCAATCTGCAACGATGCTAAATGTGTCTTTGAAAACTCACCAAGATTTTTAAGATAACATAAAATCGTAGGCATTCGCTTGGACTCTGCTATTGATTAGTGAGTTGGTTGTCCTAAAACATCCACATAGTAATTAGTATGTACTCTAATTAGCTC
>NW_027869037.1:0-1812 GCF_054177405.1 Leptonychotes weddellii | reverse complement strand
AGCAGACTCCCTGCCGAGCAGGGAGCCCGATGCGGGACTCGATCCCGGGACTCCAGGATCATGACCTGAGCCGAAGGCAGTCGCTTAACCAACTGAGCCACCCAGGCGCCCCTCTTGGTAATTATTTTAAAATATTGTTTGTTATCTTCTCATGTTCATGTCTCATGCCATCAGCTATTCTGTATGCACCTTGGGGATGGAGACTGTCTTGTTTATTTAAAAAAATTGTTTTAAGATTTATTTATTTTTGAGAGAGAGAAAGAGAGAGCGCGCAGGCATGTGTAAGAGAGCACAAGCGGTGGGGGGGAGGGGCAGAGGGAGAAGCAGAATCCCCGCTGAGTAGGGTGCACCATCTCAGGACCCTTAGATCATGACCTGAGCTGAAGGCAGATGCTTGACTGACTGAGCCAACCAGGTGCCTGAAACTGTCTTGTTTAGATCGACCATGTCATTTAGCACAGTTTTTGCACCCTGCAGTGCCTTTCACTTTCAGGCAAACAAGCCAGCATACTTGGATTTGCTCACCTCTAAATCTCTTTGAGTGTACTTTTCCACTTGGGGGAGTCACTTCAAATTCCTGGTTATTCTAGGACTGATTTCAGTTTGGCTTTTTAAATCCTTGGTTCTTTTTCTCCCAAATTTTCATTGTTTGCCTTTTAACCATTTTGCAGCTTTCCCCAATTTTCTTCACATGATGATGTTGGCTATACAAGGAGATGATACCAGCTCAGTTCTGTTTTGCTGCTTCTAACTAGTAGAGTTTATAGGGTTTGAAGTAGAGGGGAAGGCTGGAGAAGGAGGTGGCAGCTGGTGAAAATGAAGTTTCTGAATTATTTGGGGTTTGTTATTCATGTCCTTTTATGTGGCAGATGAATAAATTAAGATTTGAAAAACAGAGTTAGCATTTTATGATTCTATTGTTTCTCATTAAATATGAGGCATATCTGCACGCAAATGCAAAAGGTGTCATTCCTTCATTGTCATTCTTCGCTGAAAGAAGAGGCCAACCTCTGAGCCGTATTGCACAGAGAACACTCAGCACTTTAGTGGGAGGTAGGGGTGCAGGGTGATCAGCATTGTTCAGAATGGCTCATAAGGCTGGGCAGCAAAGGAGGCAGTTGGCTAGATGTAGTCTGTGTGGTATTAGATTGTGGCCTCTGTGTTCTGAATCTCTGCAGCAAGCTGTCTTGAAAAGGTTCTCAGTAAGTAGCAGTCAGAGGCCAAGAAAGGTGCCTCATGGGTTTCACTGCTGATGGAGTCACAGACATTAGCCATTCCAGCTGGGGTGACAGAACGCAGAATGCTGGGGCCATTACTCTTCATCCTTTTTCTCTTCCATTCAGCAAATATTTGCATAATGATGAAATCCAAGAGTCACTCCTTCTAGCACATTGGGAACAGAATGTCTCTTGTCCATTCCTGAGTCAGTTCTGTAAACTTCAAAATACTGCCTACTCACAGCTTTGTTTGGAGCTGATTTTATTGGGGGTTTTGAAGTCACTGAGGTAGTTACAGAACAGAACAGGATGTCTGAGCACACAGCCACAAAGAAGCTCATTTTGAAATTGAAGCCTAAATACACTGTCCTTTGCTCACTCATTTCCCCTTGGTACTCTTTCTTCACAGACCCCCTACCTGCTACTAGACTCTCATCTTTTCTTTGGATCCTCCCATTTCTGGGTTGTGACCTGGCATTCCAACATACCTTTCATTTTGTAGAGCAATTTCATTCTCCTTGTTTCCAACTTTGTGGAAGCTCATCTTTCTGTGAACAAATGGTGCAGGGAAGTGCTCTGTTTTTTTTTTTTTTTT
>NW_027869036.1:0-251 GCF_054177405.1 Leptonychotes weddellii | reverse complement strand
TATTTACCCCAAAGATACAAATGTAGGGATCCGAAGGGGTACGTGCACCCCGATGTTTATAGCAGCAATGTCCACAATAGCCAAACTGTGGAAAGAGCCAAGATGTCCATCAACAGATGAACGTTTTATTTTAAGAAATCATCCTGCATTTAGTTACCTGTTTCTTCTTGAGTTTTCTGTGGATATGTGTTCATATCCCCTGTTAGATCTTAAACTGTGTGAAGGATCAACTCCTGTTTCCTATTTCCCTC
>NW_027869035.1:0-251 GCF_054177405.1 Leptonychotes weddellii | reverse complement strand
AGTATAATGTTTTTGCAGAAAACCTTAAATGAAAACCCTTTAAACCCTCGTAAATGAAACTCAGATTGGTATACTTAAATAAGATACCGTAAGTAAAGTTCTGAGCAGATTCCCTGGTACACAGTGAAAACAACAAATGGTGGTTCTCATCATGTCCACCACCACCATCTCCATCACCTCCACCACCTCCACCATCACCACCATCACCTCCACCACCACCACCACCACCACCACCATCTCCATCACCTCCA
>NW_027869034.1:0-251 GCF_054177405.1 Leptonychotes weddellii | reverse complement strand
GGGAGGCTAGTCAAGCATCAGTCATCTTTCCCCACGTATGCAAGCTTCACTACATTTAAATTATTTTTCTAGAAGATGCTTTATCCAGATTTATTTTGAATTATTTGTGTAAAAAATACTTATTGGATAAGAAAATGACAAGCTCTTTCACAACATTACCAAATGCCTAATCTTTCCTATGTCCATCACAATACCTGAATATATGGATAATTATTCTCTTTTGATTCTACATGATAGCCTCTTGATACCCA
>NW_027869033.1:0-251 GCF_054177405.1 Leptonychotes weddellii | reverse complement strand
CATGTTGGAGGCTGTCTGACATAGCTACCCTAATAGCAGGTCTGCCTCAACCCCTGGGCTCCTTCAGACATGAAATCCCATGTCCCAAGAAAGCACCTCCAAGTCAAAGTATTTTGAGTCCTATATTCTTGCCTCTTGATCAAGAACCCTCAAATCTGTGGGAGGGATGGGGTGACTGAGTGATAGACACTGGGGAGGGCATGTGCTCTGGTAAGCGCTGTGAATTGTGCAAGACTGTTGAATCTCAGATC
>NW_027869032.1:0-251 GCF_054177405.1 Leptonychotes weddellii | reverse complement strand
AATAAAAACTTTTTTTGAAAAACGTATATTGTGAAATAATTGAGTCCTTTCCAATTTTACTGAGGATTGCATACATTCTGTGGCCTTTACTCAGAGAGTATGAGGCAGCATCTGTGATTTCACTTGTACTCCCCTCAGCATTATTTAAAAACTTATTGGGAGATTACACTGCAGGCTGAACAACAGGATCAAAGTAATTTTTTGTCATGTTTTTTTTTACTATAATATCTCATAGTTACTCAGACTACCAG
>NW_027869031.1:0-251 GCF_054177405.1 Leptonychotes weddellii | reverse complement strand
GGAGGGTTCTCGATGAAAAGGGAGGACCGAGCACGGACCCGACGGGAACACAGCGCGCGTCTCGCGGCCCTAGCCGGCCGGGTCGCTGGTCACGCTGCGCACGACTGCTTTTCTCCCCTGAAGCTTGAAACTTCTATGACGCGCCCAGATAATGCTGTCTCCTGACTTCCACTGAAAACTGAGCAGGCGTATTTCAAAAACTCCTCGATTTCCCCATTCCTAAAACACAACCGCCTGGCTCCCACGATACT
>NW_027869030.1:0-251 GCF_054177405.1 Leptonychotes weddellii | reverse complement strand
GGAGGGTTCTCGATGAAAAGGGAGGACCGAGCACGGACCCGACGGGAACACCGCGCGCGTCTCGCGGCCCTAGCCGGCCGGGTCGCTGGTCACGCTGCGCACGACTGCTTTTCTCCCCTGAAGCTTGAAACTTCTATGACGCGCCCAGATAATGCTGTCTCCTGACTTCCACTGAAAACTGAGCAGGCGTATTTCAAAAACTCCTCGATTTCCCCATTCCTAAAACACAACCGCCTGGCTCCCACGATACT
>NW_027869029.1:0-251 GCF_054177405.1 Leptonychotes weddellii | reverse complement strand
TTAAGTAGATGTTTATTAAAGCATAGAGAAAAATGCATGAAAAGTATAACATAATGAATCTTCAAAAGGTGACCATGGCTGTACAAACAGCACCCTGATCAAGAAATCGAACATTAGGGCTCCTGGGTGGCTCAGTCGGTTGAGCGTCTGCCTTCAGCTCAGGTCCTGATCCCAGGGTCCTGGGATCGAGCCCCGCATCAGGCTCCCTGCTCGGCGGGAAGCCTGCTTCTCCCTCTCCCACTCCCCCTGCC
>NW_027869028.1:0-251 GCF_054177405.1 Leptonychotes weddellii | reverse complement strand
GCTTAGAGAAGGCTCTAGAATTTGAACGCAGACTCTGCTTCTGCTCAGATTCGGGGCTCTCAGTGAGACTTCCAGCTCCCCAGACCTGAGCCCTCTCATTGAGGGCTCACAGTGAGTGCCAGACTGTCAACACCACAGATAGAATGTGCTGTTGCAGAGGATGGCACATAGTGGGTGTGCAGGACTGTCGCCTACTTCGGATCTTTCAAAACTCCTTTCCAAGAGCCACCTCTTCGTTGGGCCTCTTCTCC
>NW_027869027.1:0-251 GCF_054177405.1 Leptonychotes weddellii | reverse complement strand
AGAGATAGAGCCAGGAAATCCCAGAAAGTAAGCTGCCATTTATTTGAACACTACACAAAAACAGAAAAGAGAACTCTGTAAGGTTAGGAAAGCTCTTCTGGCTACACCTCCTTTTAAAAGTTCAGGGAGGGGTGCCTGGGTGGCTCAGTCGTTAAGCGTCTGCCTTCGGCTCAGGTCATGATCCCAGGGTCCTGGGATCGAACCCCGCATCGGGCTCCCTGCTCAGCTGGGAGTCTGCTTCTCCCTCTCCC
>NW_027869026.1:0-1812 GCF_054177405.1 Leptonychotes weddellii | reverse complement strand
AAAAAAAAAAAAGATGAAGGTTAAATCCCACCTGCTGACATATCAGCCCTCCTCCACTAGGTTAAATGGGTTCTCAAGAGTAAATGAGATGCTCAACATCTCTAATCATCAGGGAAATGCAAATTGAAACCACAATGAGATATCATCTTACACCTGTCAGAATGGCTAAAATAAAAAAGACCAGAAATATCAAGTGTTGGCAAAGATGTGGAGAAAAAGGAACACTCATGCCCTGTTAGTGGGAATGTAAATTGGTGCAGCTGCTATGGAAAACAGAATGGAGGTTCCTCAAAAAATTAAAAATAGAAATAACATATAATCCAGTAATTCCACTACTGGGAGTTTACTCAAAGAAAATGAAAGCATTAATTCAAGATGTTTATTGCAGCATTATTTACAATAGCCAAGATATGGAAACAACCTAAGTGTCCATCGACAGATGAATGGATAAAGAAGATTGGTATATATACACAATGGAATATTATGCAGCCATCAAAAGGGTGAGAGCTTGCCATTTGCTATAACATAGTTGAACCTAGAAGGTAATGTGTTAAGTGAAATGAGTCTGCCTGAGAAAGACAAAGACCATATGATCTCACTTACATGTGGAATCTAAAAAACAAAATAAATAAAGAAAGAAAAAAGCAGAATCACACCTATAAATACAGAGAACAAACTCATGGTTGCCAGAGGGGTGGGGGGATGGGCAATATGGATGAAGGGATGACACAGATGTTGAAATTATCAGACTCATTATAAAATATTCCAAGAAATAAGGGTGAACACTCTTGAAGTAAATGGAAAGATATAAACTCTTGGGCAAGAAAAGGAAGACATAAGCAAGAACCAAATGGAAATTTTAGAACTGAACAATACAATAGCCAAAATGAAAACCTCATTTGATGGGCTCAATATCACAAAGGATATTGTGATATTGGTGAACTTGAATATAGATCAACAAGAACCACCCAATCTGAAAAAAAGAGAATTAAAAAAAAAGAGTACATAAATAAAAAAGAGGAGAGCCTCAAGGATATGTGAAATAATACCAAAAGTTTCAACATTTGGGTTATTGGAGAAGGGAGTAGAACAATATTTTTAAATTGCTGAAGGAAAGGAACTGTCAACTTAGAAATAAAAATAGTTTTTAGGAAAAAAGGTGAAATAAAGAAATTTGTTGCCAGTAGACTTGCCTTAAAATAATTGATATAGAAAAGTCTTTAGGCAAAAGGGAAATCACACTACAGGAGAATTTGGAATATCATAAATAAAAGAAGAACAATAGTAATGGTAAATATCTAGCTAAATATGATAAACTATTGATCTCCTCCTCTTGAATTATTTAAAATATATATGATGGTTGAAAGCAAAGATCTTAACATTGTCTGATGTGGTTTCAATACATGTAGATATAACACCAAAGAAGACTATGACATAAAGTGGGCAAGGAAAAGAACCTATATAGTGATAAGGTTTCTACATTACACTTGAAGTGGAAAACATTGATTCCAAGTAGACTGTGAGAATATAAGTCTGTATATTTTAATATCTTAGTAACAATTAACTATAAATATACAAAAATATATAATCAAAACACAATAGATAAATTAAATTGGAAAATTTTTTTAAAATTTTCAAACAATCCAAAAAAAAGAAAAGGAGAAACAAAGGAAATAAATCTGAGGGAACAAATAGAAAACAAATAATAATATGGTAGGCCTAAATCCAAACATATTAATAATTACATTTAAATGCAAATGGGCTAAATGCACCAATTGAAAATCAGAGATTCTCAGGATGAATTTTTTTTTT
>NW_027869025.1:0-251 GCF_054177405.1 Leptonychotes weddellii | reverse complement strand
CAGAACCTTTGTTCTCTAATTATGGGGTATTGGCAAGACATTTGGATAGACTGGCAATAAAAATATTTCTGTCTTTTATTTTCAGGCATTTGACTATGAACAAAAGAAGCTATTAGCAACCAAAGGTATGTGCTATGTTAATGACCTAGTACTTTGATTTTTCTTTTTTTTCTAGGAGACCATAAAAAGTTTCCTAGTAGTCATGTTGAATTGAGAAATTGGACCTTCATAAAAAGAAACCTAGAATGTTG
>NW_027869024.1:0-251 GCF_054177405.1 Leptonychotes weddellii | reverse complement strand
TTTAATTTGCATTCCCCTAGTTGCTGCTTAGGTGGAATATTTTGAATACATTTACTGACCATTTGAGGTTTTGTTCTGTGAATTCCCTGTTCGTGTTCTTTGCCTATTTCCTATTTGGTTGGTAATTTTCTTGATTACGCCTTGGTTATGTGGCTTGCCTTTTATTTTGTTTAATGGTATCTATTGATGTAAAGAATTTTAAATTTTAATGTGTTTAAATGCATTCATCTTTTTTATGGTTTGTTTTTCTT
>NW_027869023.1:0-251 GCF_054177405.1 Leptonychotes weddellii | reverse complement strand
TAAATAGAGAAAACCTCTCAGTCTAGAACAACTAAAATGCTGTTTCGAGTATTACAATTTTTTTTTTCTGCTGAAATACATTTCAGGTTTCTTTTTTTAAATTTTATTTTATTAGGTTATATTAATCACCACACATTACATCATTAGTTTTTGATGTAGTGTTCTATGATTCATTGTTTGCATATAACACCCAGTGCTCGATTCAATAGGTACCCTCTTTAATACCCATCACCGGGCTAACACATCCTCCC
>NW_027869022.1:0-251 GCF_054177405.1 Leptonychotes weddellii | reverse complement strand
GGTGGCTCAGTCGTTAAGCGGCTGCCTTCGGCTCAGGTCATGATCCCAGGGTCCTGGGATCGAATCCCACATCGGGCTCCCTGCTCAGAGGGAAGCCTGCTTCTCCCTTTCCCACTCCCCCTGCTTGTGTTCCTGCTCTCGCTGTGTCTCTCTCTGTCAAATAAATAAATAAAATCTTTAAATATATATATATATATATATAAACTGTCACAGCCCAGGTACTGATGTTTCAGAATGAACACTGGACTGTC
>NW_027869021.1:0-251 GCF_054177405.1 Leptonychotes weddellii | reverse complement strand
TTTGGCCAGTAGGGATATTTTCTGTACTGAATGGAATATCTGAAGACATTGTAGGGGCATGTTGTGTATTCAAATGGCTACTGATTTTTTGAAAAGCGTTTTGTGTACTGTCACTCTAGTATCTAGCATCGAGTCCTCAGGAGCAGAGATATTAGAGGCAAGGTAGTTAAGAGGTATTGCAATAATGAAAGCAAACTGACTTAAAAATAGCAATCAAATGGAGATGTGCGAGATAATGGAAAAGGATGAAT
>NW_027869020.1:0-251 GCF_054177405.1 Leptonychotes weddellii | reverse complement strand
TAGAATAATATAATGTGGTTTGTAACCAAAGGAGAGAGACACTAGGAGAAGCTTAGTGTGAGATTTTCACTAGTTGTATAATCTATGAAATCTAGTGGAAGAAACTATTCAAAGCTTTGAAGTTTGGGCTTGTCTAGAAGTTGGTAAAAACAGAAGTTCAAAACTGGTCCATTGACCCCCATGGTAATAATAAGGCAAAGAGGCAAAGGCGTTGTAGATACCTAAAATAGCATTCAAGAGAAAGGTCCTAA
>NW_027869019.1:0-251 GCF_054177405.1 Leptonychotes weddellii | reverse complement strand
GAGGGGGGTGGGATGATGGATTAGCCTGGTGATGGGTATTAAAGAGGGCATGTTCTACATGGAGCACTGGGTGTTATGCACAAACAATGAATCATGGAACACTACATCAAAAACTAATGATGTAATGTATGGCAATTAACGTAACAATTAAAAAATTAAAAAAAAAAAAAAAGGAAAGAAAACCCAGAAAAAAAAAATGCATGGGCCTGGGACTGAATAGTAACACGAGAGTCACCTTCACTTTCCGTCAT
>NW_027869018.1:0-251 GCF_054177405.1 Leptonychotes weddellii | reverse complement strand
GGAGGGGGTAGTCTAGTCACTTGGGACCCACCGCCGGCTGGGGACCTGGTGGCCCCCACGCTCCCTGCTGCTGGGGGGAGCCTTCTGGGCTGGGTTCGGTGGTGTCCCAGCCCCAGGCTGGAGGGGCCCACGTCTGGGAGGTGGGGCCTCTTTCTCCTGGTGTTTCGCAAGATAGTGGCGGTGGAGACACAGCCATCAACACTTAGAGACCGAGAAGAGTCTTGCGGGGTCGCTGTTGTCGGGGCCCCACT
>NW_027869017.1:0-251 GCF_054177405.1 Leptonychotes weddellii | reverse complement strand
GCTATGAAAAATATATAATGGCAGTGGCCCAAGTATGCTCCATGACCCTCCGATTCTAATACATTCACCCATAATTTTCGAAGTTTCTGACAACAGAATACAAGCAGATTGGAGGCTTTGACTAAGATAAGATACTGCCGCCTTGTGGCGACCACTGGGATTTTTTTCTCAAAAAGTTCCTGATGATGGCGCTAGAGAGCCGGTTTGCCAGCATGCTCTCGGGCTCTAATGAAAACAGTCCCCCATAACTT
>NW_027869016.1:0-1812 GCF_054177405.1 Leptonychotes weddellii | reverse complement strand
TTTCACTTATTTGTGGAATATAAGGAATAGCATGGAGGACATTAAGAGAAGGAAGGGAAAAATGAAGGGGGTGGAAATCGGAGGGAGAGATGAACCATGAGAGACTATGGACTCTGAGAAACAAACTGAGGGTTTTTAGAGGGGAGGGGGGGGGCAATGGGTTAGCCCAGTGATGGATATTAAGGAGGGTATGTACTGCACAGAGCACTGGGTGTTATATTAAAACAAAGAATCGTGGATCACTACATCAAAAACTAATGATGTATTGTATGGTGACTAATATAACATAATAAAATAAAATTTAAAAAAATAGCTACTATTACAACTAGATACCAGATATTGGACCAATCCATTGTCTCATTTAACCCACCCTACAACTCTTGGAGATGTTATTACTATTCCCAATCTACAGATGAAGAAACCAAAGCTCAAAGAAATGAAGCGATTTGTGCAAGATCATCCTAATAAGTGGTTTGCTGGGATTAGAAACCAACTGTAACTGACTCTAAATTGTATGCTACTAATGTAAAATTTTTTGTGCCCCATTAAGTCGGCTTTGAAGACAAGAATAGTTTGAGAATCCATGTGTTTTTATATCCATAAACCATGAAACTGTTACGAGTTTTACTTTCAGTACCCATATAAGGAGAAAATTGTTAACAGAGTATGGTAAATGACTACAGGATGACTTTTAATGACAATTATTATTTAGAAATCTAGAGATTTATGGCTTATCATCATCCATAATACAGATGTGATTTTATCACACAGGCAATTATTAAATTATTGCTTGAATTAGTCTTCACCCAAATATTAACTTGACACAAAAAAATAAGTTAAATTATTTAAAATTCCTCTCTCTCATTTTTATCTTGTGTGAATCTTAATTATGTGGAGCTGGAGTTGAGGAGGGTTAATATCAAGAGCAGAGCCCCAAATGCCCAAATTTGGGACATTTTGATCAATTCAGGTCCAGAAATATTTACTAAGGGTTACTGTTTTGATTTTTCATTGTTACGTAACAAATATTTGGTGGCTTAAAACAATGATCATTTTATTATATCTCACAATTTTAGGGTCAGGAATTTAGGCAGCACTCAGCTGAGCAATTATTATGTTCAACAAGTGACACAGTCACTAGTTTATATCAGCTGCCGACTGATCTGCTCTGGAGGGTCCAAGATGGCTTCTTCCACAGGCCTGATGCCTTAGTGGGTGAAGTAGGTAGAAGGTGGGCTTAGCAGGCCCCCCTTTCCATTCTCTGTCCACATACTTTTTTCAGCAGAGTAGAGGACTTCTTAAGACTGGTTTAGGAACCCAGAAAGAGGGTGAAAGATAGGCTTGAAATGGACATTGAATGACTTCCAACATACTTTAATGTCCAAAGTAGTCAGGGACTGGCCAACGTTCAAGAAAAAGGGAGCTAGAACCCACCTCTAAATGAGACCAATGTCAAAGAATTTGTATGCATCTTAAACCTGTACCAGACATGATGTTAGGCTTTAGGGAAAGAGATTAGAAAGACACTGCTTCTTTACCAAAGGATCGCAAAGTTTAAAAATGACTGTTGTTAGGGTGATTGTATCATATAATTTATTGTCTAAGCCAGGTACTTTTTTTTTTTTTAAAGATTTTATTTATTTATTTGACACACAGAGAGAAAGCACAAGTAGGCAGAGAGGCAGGCAGAGAGAGAGGCAGAAGCAGGCTCTCCACTGAGCAGGGAGCCCGATGCGGGACTCGATCCCGGGACTCCAGGATCATGACCTGAGCCGAAGGCAGTCGCTTAACCAACTGAGCCACCCAGGCGCC
>NW_027869015.1:0-251 GCF_054177405.1 Leptonychotes weddellii | reverse complement strand
CAGCCTGATAGGGGATGTGCATGTTTTATTCATACCCTAGTTCTTTACTTCTTTTTTTTTTTTTTAAAGATTTTATTTATTTATTTGAGAGAGAGAGAATGAGAGAGAGCACATGAGAAGGGGGAGGGTCAGAGGGAGAAGCAGACTCCCTGCCGAGCAGGGAGCCCGATGCGGGACTCGATCCAGGGACTCCAGGATCGTGACCTGAGCCGAAGGCAGTCGCTTAACCAACTGAGCCACCCAGGCGCCCT
>NW_027869014.1:0-251 GCF_054177405.1 Leptonychotes weddellii | reverse complement strand
TTTCATAAAGAGAAGAAAACATAGATCTCTTAGGACATTCTGTAGATGCTGGTGTTGGGGAAGATATTTATAAGAAACTTTTTGAGTTTTTCTGTGAAACCATGTGATGATTTAAGATTCTCATTTAATTAAGTGTATCTTTCGCCCTTTTTACTCATATGAGCAAAATTATGAGTGATTTGTAAACATTTCAAAAATTCCCAAGATCAAAATACTGTCTTAGAATGCTTCTTGGTATAATTTATTAGGGT
>NW_027869013.1:0-251 GCF_054177405.1 Leptonychotes weddellii | reverse complement strand
GTGTGTGTGTGTGTGAAAGATTATAGAGGTAGGTGTTATCAGGTAGAGGTATTTAGACTTGGTGTGAGGAGCAGAGAAAACAACAAACTCTTTACAATGATGTTTTGTGAATTAAATAATCTACTTGGCAGCATCTAATTCTTAACTTGATTAGTGCTTAATAACCACTTATCCCCTCAGAAGAGGAAGGATTAAAATGACAGTGGTACGAAGAAAATAGTTCAATCATTCATTCTTCACGCATTTACCAG
>NW_027869012.1:0-251 GCF_054177405.1 Leptonychotes weddellii | reverse complement strand
AAGGAATCCGGAGTCCTTCCTCAGTAAGCTTTAGGTAGAAAAATCCCAGAGAAGGATTCTAATTGGCCAGCTTGGGTCACGTGCCCAAACCTGGATCATTAACGTGTCAGAGGACTGGGATACAGTGATTGGTCCATCTTGGTCATGTGCTCTCATCTATGGCTAGGGTGGATGGGGGCAAGTTCAGCTCTGTTCAAAGCGCTTTCGCTGTTCTTCCAGACAAAGCAATATGAATCAACATTGGATTCTTC
>NW_027869011.1:0-251 GCF_054177405.1 Leptonychotes weddellii | reverse complement strand
TCTTTTGTGCTTTTAAACTTTTCATTGTTCCTAGTATTTATTTTTTTTTGTTTTTTTTTTTTTGTTTTTTATTCTTATGTTAATTCCCATACATTACATCATTAGTTCTAGATAAAGTGTTCCATGATTCATTGTTCGTGCACAACACCCAGTGCTCCATGCAGAACGTGCCCTCCTCAATACCCACCACCAGGCCAACACATCCTCCCACCCCCCTCCCCTCTAGAACCCTCAGTTTGTTTTTCAGAGTC
>NW_027869010.1:0-251 GCF_054177405.1 Leptonychotes weddellii | reverse complement strand
GTCTGCCTTCGACTCAGGTCATGATCCCAGGGTCCTGGGATCGAGCCCCGCATTGGGCTCCCTGCTCCGCGGGAAGACTGTTTCTCCCTCTCCCATTCCCCCTGCTTTTGTTCCCTCTCTCGCTGTGTCTCTCCCTGTCAAATAAATAAATAAAATCTTTAAAAAAAAAAAAGGTGCACAATTTTATAATGTTATTTTTGTATTTTATGGACTCCAGATGTCCTATATAATACAATATAAATCACTCAAAT
>NW_027869009.1:0-251 GCF_054177405.1 Leptonychotes weddellii | reverse complement strand
AGTATAATGTTTTTGCAGAAAACCTTAAATGAAAACCCTTTAAACCCTCGTAAATGAAACTCAGATTGGTATACTTAAATAAGATACCGTAAGTAAAGTTCTGAGCAGATTCCCTGGTACACAGTGAAAACAACAAATGGTGGTTCTCATCATGTCCACCACCACCATCTCCATCACCTCCACCACCTCCACCATCACCTCCACCACCTCCACCATCATCGTCACCACCTCCATCACCACCATCACCTCCA
>NW_027869008.1:0-251 GCF_054177405.1 Leptonychotes weddellii | reverse complement strand
CGGCCTTCTGGTTCCCACTCTGCACTCCAGTGTGCCCTCCTCTGGGACACTCTTATGGGGTTAGAAAGCTTGGAAAGCCTCCTTCCCATCCCTGCCCTGCCTCGCCTATCAATTCCAGATTGCCTGGTGGACAGTGATGCGTGGGGTGGGCTTTTGTGCGGTTTCATCTTCCCCATGCATTGACACTTGCACGGAGTGGCGAGGGCCGTGGGGGCAGCTGTGGCCTTGGGGGCGGCCTTGGGGGTGAACAT
>NW_027869007.1:0-251 GCF_054177405.1 Leptonychotes weddellii | reverse complement strand
CCTGTTTTCAGTCCTTGATATCAATTTGGCTTCTTCACAAATCGCCCGGAGTGGGTCTTCAAGTACTGGAGGCTAAGCTGTGACCCAGTGGTAAACTGGGGTGAGGAGGGACAAGCCCTAGGCATGCAGGTACCTGGGCCACACCTGTACACCTGCTCCCCGGCCCTCACACCTGCTCCGCGGCCCTCACACCCGCTCCCCGGCCCGCACACCCGCTCCCCGGCCCGCACACCCGATCCGCGGCCCGCACA
>NW_027869006.1:0-251 GCF_054177405.1 Leptonychotes weddellii | reverse complement strand
GGTTACCCTTGTGCCCCAGGACCCAACAACTAAAGGTTAATCCCAGCCAGCGGGGGTCCTCCTGGATCAGCCAAGGTGGACACCCTTCCCAACGGGTCAGTGCCACACTGGGTAAAAGTGAGACGGAGAGACAGATGGTGCAAAGCAGCGCTCTGACTCAGCTGAGAGCTGGCTACTTTGCTGCAGGCTTAGTGCGCTTCGGTCATGTATTCTGAACAGGGGCGAAAACTGATTCTTGGGGGACACAGGGG
>NW_027869005.1:0-1812 GCF_054177405.1 Leptonychotes weddellii | reverse complement strand
CCTGGCCACCTCTTTTCCCTTTTTATCTATTATATTGTCTTCCAGGTCGCTTATTCGTTCTTCTGCCTCTGTTACCCTACTGTTAGATTATCTAGATTGGATTGGATCTCACTGATAGCATTTTTAAGTTCTGCCAATTCACCTTTTATTTCTGCCCTTAGAGACTCTATGTTGCCGTTAATTGATTTCTCCATTCTAGCCATTGTCTTCACAATTGCTAGCCTGAATTCCATTTCCGACATTTTGGTTATGTCTGCATCCATTTGTAAATCTGCAATATAAGTCATAATCTCTGAGTCTTTTCTGTTTTGGGGGCTCCTCCTCCTAGTCATTCTGTTGATGGGTGTTTGAGGGAATGTATAGAGTCCAAATTATTGACCAGAACCCAAGTAAGATGTACCTGTTTTCTTAGGACCTTAGGGTTGCTGGCCTCTTGTTTTCCCAGCCTGTCTTCTGCGGGACGGGCCTGCCGCTCTGTTACTCAGACAACCCTGTTTGGGCGGAGTTTCCCTGCGCCCCTGTGGCGGGGGATGGGCTCAGTGGGAATCAGTCTTTGGGGCTTTTGTTCTCTGGCGGCTTTCCCTGGCGGCTTTCCACCTCTCTTCCGCGAGTCAGAGCAGAAGAGACCGTTTCCAACCCTCTGCCTCAGAGCAGAGAGACCTCAGTCTGTTCTTCAGTGAGCTCTCCAGGCCACACCGTCTCCGTTTCTGTCCGTGCTGCTATAAACTGCAGCGTCCTGGATTGTGTGCCCCTCCGCAGCGCTCCCAGTCCTGCCTCCAGTTCGGGGCACATCTCTGCCCTTTGTGCTTCTAAAACCCCAGCCGCTCCCAGTTCATGCGCGCACGACTCTGCCACTTGGGGTTTCCACCCCGGGGGTTGCAGTTCACCAGCACGACCCCAGCGCACTGGGTTTCCGTCTCGGAGTCTGCAGTTCGCGTGCGCACAACCGTCGCTCTGGTTTCTGTCCGGGAGGCTGCGCTTCGCGTGCTCGCGACCCCGCCGGTCTGGTCTTCCACCCCGGGGGCTGCCCTAAAGTCCTTTCCTGACGCTACCGGTCTGCGAGTTTGTGCCCCGTCCGCAGCGCACGAGGTTGTCACTCACCGGCGGTGTAGGATCCCCACGTCTAGGCACCCTCCCACTGCCGTTTATCCTCCGATATCTGCCCACAGAATCACGGCTCTCCGCTTCGTACCTCAAAACCAACCGCCTGCGATATTCTGTTTGTAGAGATCCAGATCTTCTTACATCTCAGGCTGGTTTCCTGCATGCTCAGAGTGGTCTGGTAGATATCCAGCTCAATTCCGGGGACCAGTTGAAATATGGTCCCCTACTTCTCCTCCATCTTTCCCCCCTCCTGCCCATTTCTTGATTGGATTATTTGTTCTCTGGGTGTTGAGTTTGATAACTTCTTTATAGATTTTGGATACTAGCCCTTTATCTGATACGTCATTTGCAAATATCTTCTCCCATTCTGTCAGTTGTCTTTTGGTTTTGTTGACTGTTCCCTTTACTGTGCAAAAGTTTTTTATCTTGATGAAGTCCCAAGAGTTCATTATGATACCCTTCTTTATTTTTATTTTTTTATTTTTTAAAATTTTTTATTGTTATGTTAATCACCATACATTACATCATTAGTTTTTGATGTAGTGTTCCATGATTCATCGTTTGTGCATAACACCCAGTGCTCCATGCAGAACATGCCCTCCTCAATACCCATCACCAGGCTAACCCATCCTCCCACCCCCCTCCCCTCTAGAGCCCTCAGTTTGTTTTTCAGAGTTCATCGTCTCTCATGGTTCATCTCCCCATCCG
>NW_027869004.1:0-251 GCF_054177405.1 Leptonychotes weddellii | reverse complement strand
TGCAGGCAGGTGGGCGCAAGCAGGTGGGCGCAGGCAGGTGGGCGCAGGCAGGTGGGCACAGAAAGGTGGGCGCAAGTGGGTGGGCGCAGGCAGGTGGGTGCAAGTGGGTGGATGCAGGCAGGTGGGCGCAAGTGGGTGGATGCAGGCAGGTGGGCGCAGACAGGTGGGCACAGAAAGGTGGGCGCAAGTGGGTGGATGCAGGCAGGTGGGCGCAAGCAGGTGGGCGCAGGCAGGTGGGCGCAGGCAGGTGG
>NW_027869003.1:0-251 GCF_054177405.1 Leptonychotes weddellii | reverse complement strand
GGGAGGCTAGTCAAGCATCAGTCATCTTTCCCCACGTATGCAAGCTTCACTACATTTAAATTATTTTTCTAGAAGATGCTTTATCCAGATTTATTTTGAATTATTTGTGTAAAAAATACTTATTGGATAAGAAAATGACAAGCTCTTTCACAACATTACCAAATGCCTAATCTTTCCTATGTCCATCACAATACCTGAAAATATGGATAATTATTCTCTTTTGATTCTACATGATAGCCTCTTGATACCCA
>NW_027869002.1:0-251 GCF_054177405.1 Leptonychotes weddellii | reverse complement strand
TAGGGTTCAAGGCAGGAGGTATGAGGTGATGAAGGACATTGAGCAAGATGAGGATGTCCATGGGGACCCTCTTTCTGGCCACATTTCTCAACACAACAACCAGAGGATGGTGCTGAAGAACAAGATGAGGATGAAGTGAGAGCCACATGTGCTCAGGGCTTTAACAGCAGCCCCCTCAGCCTTGAACCTAAGCACAGCTCTTAGGATGAAGGTGTAAGAGAGGAAGATGAGGATGAAATCTGACCCCAGTA
>NW_027869001.1:0-251 GCF_054177405.1 Leptonychotes weddellii | reverse complement strand
TTTCTTCCCCAGAGGAGCTTATCAAGTGGAAGGAACAGTAGGTGCAAAGCTGCTCGTTCACTGCTGTATCCCTGATACTTAGAAAGGTGTCTGCACAAGGGAACTGCTCAGGGAAGATCTGATATTTGACTACTTGCCAGATCTACCTAAATGGTAATGAGGATGAAAATCAGTTCGAAAAGTGTTTTGACTATATGCTCTTTTATAAGCACCTGCTATCCTCATTTTCACAATGTGGTTGACAACCAGTG
>NW_027869000.1:0-251 GCF_054177405.1 Leptonychotes weddellii | reverse complement strand
GGGAGACAAACCATGAAAGGCTCTTGACTCCAGGAAACAAACTGAAGGTTGTGCTAGGGGAGGTGGGTGAGGGGATGGGGTAACGGTGATGGGCATTAGGAAGGTCATGTGACGGGATGAGCACTGGGTGTTATACACAACTAATGAATCAATGAACACTACACCAAAAACTAATGATGTCCTGTATGTTGGCTATTGAATTTAAATTTAAAAAAAATAATAGGGGAACTGGAGCCATTAAACATTTAGAA
>NW_027868999.1:0-251 GCF_054177405.1 Leptonychotes weddellii | reverse complement strand
TGGAAAATGAAAAATGTCCATGTGGTTCTGCCAAATTTACTAAAAGTTTATATTTTGACAAAACCTGTAATTTAAAACATGATTTTACTATCCTTTTTACTATTTACATATTTACTATTTACAATTTTACTATTTAGAATTTTACTATTGTTTTATCTGTTTTGTAATTTTTTTAATGATAAGTAAAACTTTAATAACTCGGGGTGTGGTTTAGGACTTAAGGTTTAATGGTCCTTTATTTTTTAATTTTT
>NW_027868998.1:0-251 GCF_054177405.1 Leptonychotes weddellii | reverse complement strand
AGGCCAGGTTGTGGAATGAACTATCCATATAAAGACTGGTATTCCCTATAATGATGCCAGGAATTTGGGTGCAGAGGAAGACTGTGAGTTAATGGGACAAGCTCCTTAAGTGACCAAAAAAATCAGTGACAATAAAAAGAAATCCAAATATCATAATTCTCACAAGAGGAGAGGTTTGAGTATGGCCAAAAAAACAGCAATCAGGATCTAGGAGATTGCACGCCCTAAGGCAAATGGGATATAGAAAAAAG
>NW_027868997.1:0-251 GCF_054177405.1 Leptonychotes weddellii | reverse complement strand
TTGTTTCTTTTGTTAAGTACCAGATAAATTAGTCAGTGTGTGTTTAAAGATCGCATTGTACAAAATAAGTTAACTCTAGATTCTCAGAAGTGTTGAGAATAAGGGCACCTGGGTGGCTCAGTTGTTAAGAATCTGCCTTCGGCTCAGGTCATGATCCCAGGGTCCTGGGATCGAGCCCCACATTGGGCTCCCTGCTCCGTGGGAAGCCTGCTTCTCCCTTTCCCACTCCCCCTGCTTGTGTTCCCTCTCTC
>NW_027868996.1:0-251 GCF_054177405.1 Leptonychotes weddellii | reverse complement strand
CAGAACCTTTGTTCTCTAATTATGGGGTATTGGCAAGACATTTGGATAGACTGGCAATAAAAATATTTCTGTCTTTTATTTTCAGGCATTTGACTATGAACAAAAGAAGCTATTAGCAACCAAAGGTATGTGCTATGTTAATGACCTAGTACTTTGATTTTTCTTTTTTTTCTAGGAGACCATAAAAAGTTTCCTAGTACTCATGTTGAATTGAGAAATTGGACCTTCATAAAAAGAAACCTAGAATGTTG
>NW_027868995.1:0-251 GCF_054177405.1 Leptonychotes weddellii | reverse complement strand
AAGATTTTCAAGAGAGTTGTGTTCTTGTTCTTATGAATTTCTAGAAGCTCTTCATGGATTAGGGAAATTAATCCTTTTAATATGTTGCAAATATATTTTCCCAGGATGTCATTTGTATTTAGACTTTGTTCATGATTTTTCTTTTTCTTTTTTTTTTAAGATTTTATTTATTTGACAGAGAGAGAGCGAGCGAGCGCGCGCGCGCGAGAGCCAGAGAGCACAAGCAGGGGAAACAGAAGAGGCAGCAGGAG
>NW_027868994.1:0-1813 GCF_054177405.1 Leptonychotes weddellii | reverse complement strand
GGAACTAGAATATAAATGATCTTTTCCCTTTTTTATTTGTAGAGTTCTATTGTTCAGAAATGCCACAATCCTTTTTATGGGCTGGGAATAAAACTTTTATATTGATACTTAATCCTTTTTGGTCCTCTTTTTATTTTTGATGGTTTTTCAGTAGTGGACTGGTAATAAAGGAAAAACAAATGCAACTAAGACAAAAATGTAATTAGGAGATAACCAGAAACAAACATTTAGGAGCACATATTTTTATCTATCACATTATTACAGAAAAATGAGAACAATATTTATAGTATGGAAATTGCCAATAAACATTGATGTACTGGTATTATGAGTATTAAAATGGTGTATTTTTTGATAGAGAGGAGGAGCAAGATGGTGGAGGAGTAAGAGACCTAAATTTCGTCTGGTCCCAGGAATTCAGCTAGATAGGTATCAAACCATTCTGAATACCTACCAACTCAACAGGAGATTGAAGAAAAGCAACCACTTTCTGGAAGGTAGGATGCTCAGAGAAGTGAATCAAGGTGATATTTGGGAAGATAGACTGCAGGGGGAGAGCTGGCTACTGGCAAGTGACAGAGCAGCAGAGGACAAAATTGGAACTGTTAGAAGTCTGCTCTGCTGAGAGATGCCACTCCAGTGGCTAACTGGGGGGTGGAACACTTGTTGGGACAGTGTGGTCTCAGGACCCTCGGAATCACAGAAAGACGGGGTGCTTAGTGTGGCAGAGCTCTCAGGTATCAGAGCCGGGAAGCTAGCTGCAAAGACAGAGCCGAGGAGTGGGCTCTCAGCTCAGGGTTGCCATAAACTGTAATCTGCCACACAGTCGGGCCACTGCTCTTCTAGCAGGGACTCAACACGTGGCAGATCCTGGGAAACTCCCCTTCCTCCCCCAGGAAGAGTGGAGTGGGAGCTTGCCACAGAAAACTGCTGGGTTTGGAGACTCCAAACAGGGTTGTGTGCCAGAGATAGAAACACTCCATCACAGGCCTGGTGAGCACAGAGTGCGGCAGGAGACCAGGGAGACAGGAGTGATTGACTTTTTTTCTCTGGGGGCTCACAGAGGAGTGGAGTTCCCGAGTTCACGACTCCTCTGGGGCAGAGATTGGGAGGCCGCCATTTTCACTCTTGTCCTCCAAAGCTCTATGAAAAGCTTTCAGGGAACAAAAGTTACCAAGAGCAAACCTCAGCAGATTACTTAGCCTGGCCCCTGGCAAGGGGGGTACAATTCTGCCTTGGGCAAAGACATTTGAGAATCACTGCAACAGGCCCGTCCCCCAGAAGATCACAAGAACAGCCAGCCAAGACCAAGTTTACTGATCAATGA
Organism: Leptonychotes weddellii; assembly: GCF_054177405.1. Taxonomy (NCBI): domain Eukaryota; kingdom Metazoa; phylum Chordata; class Mammalia; order Carnivora; family Phocidae; genus Leptonychotes; species Leptonychotes weddellii. The sequence goes on along the minus strand of NW_027868994.1, from coordinate 489 downwards.
GAACAGCAAAACTCTAGTGCTAGGGGAATACAGCACATAGAATTCATGGCTTTTTTCCCATGATGCTTTAGTCTCTCAAAGTTAATTTCTAAAATTTTCTTTATTTTTTCTTTTTCTATTTTTTTTGTTGAATTTTTCTTCTTTCCTTTTTCAACCAATATCTTATCAATTCCGTTTTTAAAAACTTTAAAAATTTTTCATTTTTACAATCATATTCTATCTCTTCATTGTATTTAACCTTATTTTTTGTATATATATATAAGTTTTTCCATTCTTTAAAATTTTGGGATACAGCTTCTTCTAACAGACGAAAATATATCCTAAATTTAGTGTATAACGTTGTCCTAGTTTCCTGCCTGATCACATTCTTTTTTTTTCCATTTTTTATTGTTATGTTGATCACCATACATTACATCATTAGTTTTTGTTGTAGTGTTCCATGATTCATTGTTTGAGTATAACACCCAGTGCTCCATGCAGAGCGTGCCC
>NW_027868993.1:0-251 GCF_054177405.1 Leptonychotes weddellii | reverse complement strand
CCGGAGCCCCCTCCCTGTCTCTCCCCACCTAGCCTCGCCTGTCCCTTCCTCAGTTGAGGAGCTCAGGTGGCAATGTGAGCTACTGGGTTCGGGGGCCTAGGTTTCACCTGCCACACTGGGCCACGTCGGCAGCACACAGCTGGGCACAGCAGAACTAGGATGGCGTCTGTGCTGCCCTGGTGGACGCAGGTGCAGAGTGCACATCGGAACGCCACACGGCGAAGGCGATCAGAGCGCGGTTGGCAAGAGTG
>NW_027868992.1:0-251 GCF_054177405.1 Leptonychotes weddellii | reverse complement strand
GGGCTCAGGGCTTTGGGCCTGGTTCTATGTGGACCTCTCAGCGTGGCCTGGACTCCCTCACAGCATGGGTCCCAAGGGAGAACATCCTAAGAGAGAGCGAGAGAGACAATTGAAAGGCACATCGTGTTTTATGATCTAGCCTCGGAAGTCACATAGTGTCACTTCTGCGGAATTCTGCTAGCCAAGATAGCCATGAAAGCCCACCAAGTTTCCAAGGGGAGGGGGCATAGACTCTACCTCTCACCGGGGAG
>NW_027868991.1:0-251 GCF_054177405.1 Leptonychotes weddellii | reverse complement strand
GTGGGGTTCTCAGGCTTTTCGCAACATGCGGATTATCCCCCCCGGCTCCGGGATCATCCACCAGGTAAATCTGGAGTATTTGGCAAGAGTGGTATTCGAGCACGATGGCTCTTATTACCCAGACAGCCTCGTGGGCACGGACTCACACACTACCATGATTGATGGCTTGGGTGTCCTTGGCTGGGGTGAGTATCGTTCCAGGTTCCTATTCCATATATGCTGTTCTATAGTGTGTAGCTTGATTTCCACTG
>NW_027868990.1:0-251 GCF_054177405.1 Leptonychotes weddellii | reverse complement strand
GAAGAAGACATTATTCCTCCTGTGATTGTCCTTTGTAAAATCTCGATAGTACGTGGAAACCTCTTTGGACCCATTACCTGTAAGTAAGGTGGGTTTTCCTCCACTTGGGCATGCCAGGGAAGGTGGTGAAGTCCCCAACATCAGGAACGCCACACCTGGGCTTGCGCATCATGTCCAGAGTGTCCGAGTCCAGCTTCCCCGTCATCGCCAACCCGATGAACTTCTGCATTTCTCGGATTTTTTCAACAACA
>NW_027868989.1:0-251 GCF_054177405.1 Leptonychotes weddellii | reverse complement strand
AGTGGTGCCGCCAGCTCACGTGGCTGTGCGCACTCCGCACCGGTGGCCCACGCTTCACTTGAGATGCCAGATCCTCCCTAGTAGAACAGAGAAGGCATCCAAAGGTGTAGGGAGGTCTTCTCACATGTGGCCGTGCACCCCCACTGCAGCCCGCTCGAGGGATCACGGGACTTATCTTCTCCAGGCTCTAGTTCTGTGACGAACTGCATGAACGTGTGTCCCAGTCTTGAACCATCCTTGCATTCCCGTAC
>NW_027868988.1:0-251 GCF_054177405.1 Leptonychotes weddellii | reverse complement strand
ATCATGACCTGAGCTGAAACCAAGAGTTGGACACTCAACTGAATGAGCCACTCCAGCACTCTGATAATAATTTAACTTTGTACTAATTCCCAAACTCTACTTTTTTATTTCCCTCCCCACCATGTTATGTTTTTGATGTTGTATTTCACATGTTTTTATTTTGTTCTCCTTAACTATTGTAGTTTTAATTAATTTTACTATTTTTGTCTTTTCAACTTCATAGTGGCTTTATAAATGATTAATCCACTGCC
>NW_027868987.1:0-251 GCF_054177405.1 Leptonychotes weddellii | reverse complement strand
AGCAGGAAGTGCTTGCCTTGCAAGTGAATAAGGCACTTAAGAAACATTTCTTTTCCTCATTTGGGGTTTTATTGTGTACTGTCATCAAGAATTAATATTTACCTATGAGAGGTGTCTGTTGGCACGTATGGGTATTTCCAGTCGTCTGGTGGATAATTGGGGGAATAAAAAGCATACCCGCAACTCACACTCAGACTCAGAACATGGGCTTCTGCTTTGGAGATTGGAACAGAAAAGCCTTTTCCTGAATT
>NW_027868986.1:0-251 GCF_054177405.1 Leptonychotes weddellii | reverse complement strand
TTTGGATCACTATATTTGTATTTATGGGGTAAATACCTAGTAGTGCAATTGTTAGATCATAGGGTAGCTCTATTTTTAACTTCTTGAGGAAACTCCATATTGTTTTCCAGAGTGGTTGCACCAGCTTGCATTCCCACCAACAGTGTAGGAGGGTTCCCCTTTCTCTGAATCCTTGCCAACATTTGTTGTTTCCTGTCTTGTTAATTTTAACTATTCTGACTGGTGTGGGGTGGTATGTCATTTTGGTTTTG
>NW_027868985.1:0-251 GCF_054177405.1 Leptonychotes weddellii | reverse complement strand
TGAGGCAGTGGCTACAAATGAAACAGAACAGGAGTCTGTGCTCCTGCTGCCTGGGGACGGATCCAGCGCTGATGGGCCCCTGGTGGAGGAGAGGGCGTCTGGGGTCTGCTTGCCTTCTCCTGACTTTCTTTCTCCAGCACCTAGTGCAGAGCCGGCACAGAGTAGATGTAGAGCTGTGGAAGGAATGGGTGAGAAGAGAGAAAGACATCAGAGGCACCAAAAATTAAAATCTTAGCACTTTTTCTTGTAAA
>NW_027868984.1:0-1813 GCF_054177405.1 Leptonychotes weddellii | reverse complement strand
GAAAGAAAATTATCATATGGTTTCACTTATTTGTGGAACATAAGGAATAGCATGGAGGACATTAGGAGAAGGAAGGGAAAAATGAAGGGGGAAATCGGAGGGAGAGATGAACCATGAGAGACTATGGACTCTGAGAAACAAACAGGGTTTTAGAAGGGAGGAGGGTGGGGGGATTTGTTAGCCCAGTGATGGGTATTCAAGAGGGCACATACTGCTTGGAGCGCCTGGTGTTATACGAAAACAATGGATCGTGGATCACCACATCAAAAACTAATGATGTATTGTATGGTGACTAACATAACATAATAAAATTTTATGGAAAGAAATTTTTATCAACAACTGTATGCCAACAAATGGAGCAACATGGATGAAATGGGTGCTTTCCTAGAATCCTATAAATGACCAACACTGAAACAGGAAGAAATTGACAACTTGAATAGACCAATAACCAGTAATGACACTGAAGCAGGGATCAAAAACCTCCGAAAAACAGGAGTCCAGGGCCTGATGGATTCCCTGGGGAATTCTACCAAACATTCAAAGAAGAAATAATACCTATTCTACTGAAGCTGTTTTAAAAAATAGAAACGGAAGGAAAGCTTCCAGACTCATTCTATGAGGCCAGCATTACCTCAGTCGCCAAACCAGGCAAAGACACCATCAAAAAGGAGAATTTCAGACTGATATCCTTGATATATATGGATTCCAAAATCCTCAACAAATCCTAGCTAATAGGATCCAACAATACATTAAAAGGATCATCCACCACGACCAAGTGGGATTTATCCCTGGGATACAAGGGGGTTCAACATTCTCAAATCACACAATTTGATAGAACACATTAATAAGAGGAGAGAGAAGAACCATATGGTCCTCTCAATTGATGCAGAAAAAGAATTTGACAAACTACAGCATCCTTTCCTGATTTAAACTCTTCAGGGGGCGGAGCAAGATGGCGGAGGAGTAGGAGACCTGGATTTCGTCTGGTCCCAGGAATATAGCTGGATAGGGATCAAACCATTCTGAACACCTATGAACTCAACAGGAGATCGAAAAAAAGAATAGCAACAACTCTCTGAACAGAAAAGCGACTACTTTCTGAAAGGTAGGATGTGTGGAGAAGTGAATCTGAGGCGATATTCGGGAGGATAGACAAGTGATAGAGCGGCAGAGCACAAAATCGGAACTTTTAGAAGTCTGCTCCGCTGAGGGACGTCACTCCAGTGGCTAAGCGGGGGGGTGGAACCCTCGCGGGACAGTGTAATCTCAGGACCCTTGGGGTCACAGAAAGACCGGGGGTGCCTGAGTGTGGCAGAGCTCCCAGGTATGGGAGCGGGGAAGCTGGCTGCCTAGATGGAGCCGAGGAGTGGGCTCTCAGCTCAGGGTTGCCATAAACCATGATCCGCAGCACAGTCGGGCCACTGCTTCTCCAGCAGGGACCCAACAAGCGACCGATCCAGGGAGACTCCCTTTCCTCTCCCGGGAGGAGTGGTGCGGGAGCGCACTGCAGGGATCTGCTCGGTTTGGAGAATCCAAACCAGGTCGGGTGCCAGAGACAGAAACGCTCCCTCACAGGCCGGGTGAGCACGGAGTGCGCCGGAGACCGGGGAGACGGGAGTGACTGACTGCTTTTCTCTGGGGGCTCACTGAGGAGCAGGGCCCCGAGTTCTCGGCTCCTCTGGGTCGGAGATTGGGAGGCTGCCATTTTCACTCTCATCCTCCAAAGCTATTCGGAAAGCTTGCAGGGAACAAAAGCTCCTGAGAACAACCAAGCAGATTACTTAGCCTGGACCGGCAAGGGCAGGGCAAGTCC
>NW_027868983.1:0-251 GCF_054177405.1 Leptonychotes weddellii | reverse complement strand
CCCGACGCGGGACTCGATCCCGGGACTCCAGGATCATGACCTGAGCCGAAGGCAGTCGCTTAACCAACTGAGCCACCCAGGCGCCCTATTTAATATGTAGTTCTTAAAATGGGACTTGTTTTCAAGGGTTACTGAACAGTCCAACCATTTGGAAGAGAATGTTAGTTTGGGGAGTAGTGAAAGATTATCTTGGAGAAGTTATGATGCGACATGATGGTGAAAGACATAGAATGTCAAGCTAAGTCTGAACT
>NW_027868982.1:0-251 GCF_054177405.1 Leptonychotes weddellii | reverse complement strand
AACCCTGAGATCATGAGCTGAGCTGAAACCAAGAGTTGGGATGCTCAACCAACTGAGCCACCCAGGCACCCCTACAAATCATATATCTGATAAGGGTTTAATATCCAAAATACACAAAGTACTCATTAACAACAGGACTCAACAACCAAAAGACAAACAACCCGATTAAAAAATGGGCAAAGGACTTGCATAGACATCTCTCCAAAGAAGATAGGCAAATGGCCAATAAGCACATGGAAAGATACTGAACA
>NW_027868981.1:0-251 GCF_054177405.1 Leptonychotes weddellii | reverse complement strand
CACCAAATCCGTGGGCCTAATGTTGACGTAGCCCAGCCATTTTCCACTATCGGAGGAATGATCTGATGTAGCACCCACTCTTCATGAGAACAAGAGCAGCTGCTCTGAAAGAGCCTTACAGGAACGATAAAGAAGCAAGTAAGACACAGACACGAAAACATGTTTATTCATGTATGTTCAGTAGCAAGACCACAGGTACGTCCCTTGCTTGGTTTTGGTATGTGAACACTTTATTCACAAAACAAGGGAAG
>NW_027868980.1:0-251 GCF_054177405.1 Leptonychotes weddellii | reverse complement strand
GCCACCGTGATTGGCTCCGGGAAAAGCCTGCTGTTGTGCCTGGTGGGTCCTTATCCCCAGACTTTTTCTGGAACTCCTGGTACAGAGAAGCGTTCTTTTCCGCGGGGGTTGCTAAACTGGGAGGGTGTGAGTGTGAGGCTGCCGGGAACCATCTGTACCACCACCTGGGAGTGCCTGCCTCTGAAAGAAACCAAGACGCAGGAAAAGGGGGCTGAGAAACGGGGAGAGAACCCGCGGCCTGGCGACAGGCT
>NW_027868979.1:0-251 GCF_054177405.1 Leptonychotes weddellii | reverse complement strand
TCTCGCTATGATTTCCCTGTCCCCTCTTTGTTAAGTCTTTCTGTACTGGACTCTCCCACACTGAAAGTCTTTTACAACAGAACTGCCAGACTGATCTTTCTAGAACATGACTTTTACCACTTCCCTCCTCAGAAACTCCCTATCACCTACAGCAGTGGTTTCTAAGCCTTTCTCCTTTTAAAGTCAATGAATCTTTGTTCAACTGGAATTTTTCTCAGGAGCCCAGTATGCAGAGTAGACCAATTTGGAGA
>NW_027868978.1:0-251 GCF_054177405.1 Leptonychotes weddellii | reverse complement strand
TAGTAGTTGGTCTGTAGCTACGTAGGCTAAAGTGTTTTTAAACTTAGGGACGTGGGCATGATTTTTTTATATGGTATGCTATTGGCAGCTCACAAATTGTCATATTATTCTAAATTTATGGAGAATATTTGTCTTTTTCCATTTAGATTTATGGAGAGAATTCTTCTTGTGCAGGAAGAGCATTGAGGAATATTATTATTGTTCAGGCAACTGACCTGATAAAGGACAGAGTGAACCTCAAGGGATTTTAC
>NW_027868977.1:0-251 GCF_054177405.1 Leptonychotes weddellii | reverse complement strand
CTGATATTAAAACTTGAGCTAAATCTGTTGAGCTGCGTTCACTGATAATGATACTAGCCTCTTGCATCAACTGACTGCTTCTTGCAATCGCTTGCTTAGCCTTTGGATAACGCTCAGTAATACGGGGCAACAATACAGTGCGTAACCAAGCTCTATCATTGATATCATCACGTGGTATCTGTTGCAGCTGCCCATTACCTATATCTTGTTTAGCAACATTAGTCGGATCATCAATATAGGGTAATTGATGA
>NW_027868976.1:0-251 GCF_054177405.1 Leptonychotes weddellii | reverse complement strand
GTGAGTGTGAAGATCTAATTGGCTTTGTTAAGCAATTCATGACTCTGGCAACATCCCATCCAGCAAGAGGAGATATGCTCTCAGGCATAGTGCAAAATGGGAGATTTTTATAGGAAGGATGGTGGGACGAGGAAATTATTAGCAAAGGACAAGCGAGGATTGTTCCAGGCAAGGTCACCTTCCCTTAGGGGAAGGGCAGGGGGTCTCATTAGGTGGGTCACCTCATCTTCCTTTGGCGGGGGCTGAGGGGC
>NW_027868975.1:0-251 GCF_054177405.1 Leptonychotes weddellii | reverse complement strand
CAGCACTTTGAAAAATGTCATTGGAATTTTGACACTTCTCTGAAGAAGACATACAAATGGCTAACAGAGACATAAAAAAATGTTCAACATTATTAGCCATCAGGGAAATTCAAATCAAAACCACATTGAGATACCACCTTATACCAATTAGAATGGCAAAAATTGACAGGGCAAGAAACAACAAATATTGGCGAGGTTGTGGAGAAAGGGGAACCCTCTTACACTGTTGGTGGGAATGTAAGTTGCTGCAG
>NW_027868974.1:0-251 GCF_054177405.1 Leptonychotes weddellii | reverse complement strand
CCAGTTCACAGTCATAACACCTGGTAACTGGCAGAGCAGGCCTTGAACCCAAGGAGTTGGGCTCTCACATCCACATGCTTTACCACTGTGGCTACTCGGAGTGAGGTCCCACTAGCAGCACCTGTGAAGCTCATCTTTAACATTACATGGAAAATCGTGCAAGTTCAGCTTCCTGAATTCCTCATCTCAGCACTACTGGCCTGACTGCGTGAAAAGAGGAAATACTGCAAGATCTTTAGGCAATCGATCAC
>NW_027868973.1:0-1813 GCF_054177405.1 Leptonychotes weddellii | reverse complement strand
TGGAGCCCAAAGGTTAAAGAAATGGAGAAGTGAAGCAACCAAGGCACTTGCTAGTGGGTGTAGCAAGGGGGGCTCATTTCAAGAAAGTTCTTTCAGATCAATAGGGGTAAGGGTAATGGTGCCCAGGCCCCATGGATTAAACAATAAGTGGAATTAAGTAACAGCTATAAACTTCTTTTGAAAACTCTGGCCTTGAAGGAAATGGAAGAGCTAGGATAGTAGTGTGAAGAGGTAGCGAAATGAGTATTTTAATTAATTAATTGAAATGAAAGACTTCACTATAATTACAGGATGAAGTGCAATGTCCAGTGGAAAAAGAGAATTTGAAAACACTAGTAAGAGCAGTGATAACTGATAGAATGAGCCTTGCTTCCTTCCCTACAAAACAATGTTTGGTTTCATCATCACTGCAAGCTCGTCTCATGCCCCTTCCCCCATATCTGATGCCTCACTGATGTTCCTGAACTTGCTGAAGCCAGGAGAGACTCAAAAAATATTTGCATGTGGTTCTCAGCCTGGATGATTTTCATGCCTCAGGTCTCATTTCAAATGATTTGTTCTCTAAAAGATCTTTTCTGATAACACTCTCTGAAACTGTCTGCCCAGGAATCATACCCTATCACAGAGTATCATTTATTTCCTTGATAGAACTTACCAAAATAGGAAACCATCCTGCTTTCTTGGTTATTTCTAAGCTCCACGAAAGGGAGTCTTTCCATTCAGCAATGTAATTTCCCTGCTTGGCATTATAATATGCAATAACTCAACATTTGTAGAATAGACCAACAAATAAAGGTAACACATTGAGACTCGGAAAACAAAAGGAAGAGTTCCCTTTAGAAATAGAGAGGAACACTTCTTTCCATGAGGTGGTTGAAGACATTTTGAAGACTCAATTTAATAAGGTAGGAGGCAAGGTTATCTGCTGTCACAATGTCTCAGTACTGCCACTGAGGTAACATGCAAAGAACACTTAATATTTTCCACATACTATGTTCTTAGTACTTTCCAGCCATATCCCACTTAGTCCTGACCACAGCCAGGGAATGGGCCATTCTCCACATTTTACAGCAATTGAGACTCAAAGAGAAAAAGAGATGCAGCCATGTTCAGATAGCAGGAGACAGTCAAGACTGAGATGCTGGAGGGTAACTACGTCTCTTCCTTATCCATGATGAGAGACAACCAAGCGTGAGAAGAATCACATTGGACTTTGAGACATAAGACAGCAAAAGACCTTTGCTATAGCTGCAAAGGAGTGTGCATTTGGACTCAGGGTTAAGATGGAAGAAAGATTTTAAGTGGCTCTGGTGGAGCAGGACCAAGTGAGTGAACTGGGGCTATTTCCCAGAACTCTTTCTCTGCATAATTCTAGTCACAAACAGACAAGTTATGCAAGATTTGGAAGGCAGGAGAAGAGCATCAGACACATTCTTTTCTGCTCTGGCAGTCAGAGTAGGGCAGCAGTGCACACCTAGCTCACACATGCCGTCCCTGACCCAAGGCTCCTGTGGTCCATGTGGGAGGCCCTGCCCTTAGTTTCTGAGCACAGCCACACCTCCTTCTCCAAATTCTGAGCCACCAAGTACAGCCCGTGGGACATCAGCCAAGCCCGGAGCTCCTCCCACCATCACCTCTCCTCCAACATTTCCAACTCCTGGGCCAATGCATTTAGCTTTATGACACAGAAAACCAGCCTCTCTGGCAGGTCCCCTGCAGCACTATGATTGGAGCCTTTGACAGCGGTGAGAGAGGCACACAGATTCCAGGTTTCCTCATTGGTCTGTGCCAATTTGTCCTTGCCACTCACTAC
>NW_027868972.1:0-13169 GCF_054177405.1 Leptonychotes weddellii | reverse complement strand
TGATGGGTATTAAGGAGGGCACGTACTGCATGGAGCACTGGGTGTTATACGAAAACAATGGATCATGGATCACTACATCAAAAACTAATGATATATTGTATGGTGACTAACATAACATAATAAAATTAAAAAAAAAAAAAGAAAACTCGTTGAACCAGACTAGAAGCATTTAGCTTTCTATCCAATGCATGGGATTTCTAGAGACCCCCTCTTCTACCCAAAATAACTTCATGCTACAATAGAATAAAGCCTAGCATGACTCTTTACATTCCTCTCTCACATCATGTAGTTTTTACTCTTTATTGGTCCCAGGATTGCAATACAGAAACATTATTTATGGGGTTTTTTTGTATACATTTTTAACTACCATCACCATTTATTCTATTACTAAAGTATTACAGTCATTAAGATAATTAATTTTAAAATTTATACTGACTTGGGGTCAAATGGAGACTAGTACCCACTAGTTTTCTGATATACTGCCCATTAGTTTACTTCGCCACTCTGAGTTTGATTTCTTACCTGTACAATGGGTTAGTATGATGATACTTAGCATAAAGTACATACTTATTATATATCAGTTTAAAATTATATTGTAAATAACAAGATAAATAAGTGAATTTGCCATGCAGCTATGTATAAATATTCAATTTTAGAATGTTGGAGCTGGGGCACTTGGTTGGCTCAGTCAGTTGAGCATGACACTCAATGTCAGGGGTGTGAGTTCAAGCTCCACATTGGGCATGGAGCTACAAAAAATAATAATAATCATAAAAGTAAATAAAATGTAGTGGCTAACCTGAAAAACATAAACAACTTTGTTGAAAAGTCCTGCTTTGTCCTTTATAACAGAAGTAAAAGGACCCTAGTAAGAGAATATTTCTGTGGCTTGGATTTATGTGCTGCTCATTTTTTTAAGCTTTACTGAGCAATAATTGACAAATAAAATTGTACTTGAAGCGTCAAAGTGATGTTTTGATGTACATATATATTGTGAAAGAATTCCCATAATTGAGTTAATTAATATATCCATCGTTTCACATATTTATCTTTTCATTTTTTGCTTTTTAGGTGAGAACACTTAAGTTCTATTCTGTTAGCATATTTCAACTACATAATACAGTGTTTTCCATAGTGGTTGTACCAGTTTACATTCCCACCAAGAGTGAAAAAGTGGTTCCATTTTCTTCACATCCTCACCAGCATTTGTTATCTCTCTCTCTCTCTTTTTTTTTTTTTTTGATAATAGACATCCTAACAGATATGAGGTGATATCTCACTGTGGTTTTGATTTGCATTTCCCTGATCATTAATGATGGTGAGCACCTATTCATAAACCTGTTGATCATTTATATGATTTCCTTGGAAAAATGTTTATTCAGTTCCTTTGCCCATTTTTATTTTTTTAAGATTTATTTATTCATTTTTAGAGAGAGCTGGGGGGGCAAAGAGAGAGGGAGAGAGAGAATCTCAAACAGACTCCCCACTGAGCATGGAGCCTGATGTGGGGCTCAATCTTACAACCCTGAGATCAGGACTTGAGCCGAAATCAAGAGTTGGATGATTAACTGAGTGAGTCACCCAGGAGCCCCTCCTTTGCCCATTTTTAAATTGGGTTTTGGGGGTTTTTTTGTTATTGAGTTGTATAAGTTCTGCACAAGCTCTTTCCAGGGAGATACTGGTGATTTGCAGAAGGCTCCTTTGAGAAGCCCAGGTGCATTCTTCTGGTTTCCAAATCTCGGGAAAATTGCAGTCAGCTCCTAGATGTGTGCTAAATTAGAAGCCTGACCCTTAGGCAGCAGCTTTTAAAGTGGGCAGTTGGCCTCTTTCAGAGCAAGACTAGGAGATGGGCATTTTTTTGTTTTTGTTTTTGTTTCTGCCTGCTCCCTCTGCACTGAGCTCTGGAGGAATGGCCACAGTGAGTCCTTATAAGTCCATTAAGAATTCTTTCAGGGCACCTGGGTGGCTCTGTCGGTTAAGCAACTGTCTTTGATTTTGGCTCAGGTCATGATCTTGGGGCCCTGGGATCGAGCCCCGCATTGGGCTCCGTGCTCAGCTCAGAGTTTGCTTGTCCCTCTCCCTCTGCTTCTCCTCCCACTCTCTCTCTCTCAAATAAAAAAAATAAAATAAAATCTTTAAAAAAAATTCTTTCTTTGTTAGCTATATTCTGTAGTCTCATGGACACAAGCTCCATTGGCTTTCAGAGCTAGGTGTTTTGGGCACCTTTCCCTTAGGTGGAGTCAAAAGTTGGGGTGTTAGATGTGGGGTTCCAACTCTTCACTCCTCAGGGAGAAGCTGGAAGTGTTCCCTTCAGATTGCATGGCACTATGCTGGTGGTGGGGTTTATGGTGAGAGGATGTCTCAGCCTTTCCTGCAAATTTTGATGTGGGTGATGTGGGTATTTTCTCATTTGCCTGATGTATAGGAGTTGCTTAGCTAGTTTCTGAATTTCTTGCAAAGGGAATTTCTCTGAATGTCAATGTAGATTCATTGTGTCTATGGGAGGAGGTGAGTTCAGAAGGCTCCTACATTCCAATCTTGATTAGACAAGTAGGCAGTTTTTTATGGGATTAATTCTCCCCAACGTAATAAGAGTGACATCTGATGATTCAAAATATTCAATAACTGGGACCATAAGTGTCCATCCCAGAGACTCTCTGTGGGAATTAGGACTATCTCTTTTTATTCAGTAGTTTAAACTATTATCATTAGTTGTAGACCATTTTGGAAAAAAAAATAATTCTAAGCTTATAGTAAAGAATATCACAGGGCCATCCTTAGGCAGAGTGCCAACAATTTTGTTTCTAGTTGCAGAAAAAGGGTGAATAATGACTGGGCTGAACCAATATTCAAAGAGAAGGAACAAAAAAATCCAAGATTGAGAGCACTGAAATTATACTTGATATTTAGGTCACACTCACACATTTGGGAAAGAGCAAGTTGAGATGACTCTGAAAGCTTAACTGAAAGATAAGGATACAAATAAAACTGCTTATCAGATTCATGGGATAAAGGGCAGGAGAGGCTCTGGGTGGGGATTAGCTGGACTCGCTATAATAAGCAGAATTTGTATAAGTGTGTCAAGAGGGCTTATATAAGCATTATTAGTAATAAAAAGAAGTTGGTAAGAACAACTGATGTTTGGTTTATAGCACATTTGTAAGAAAGACAGTTCACTATTTTCAGAAGATAATGAAAAAGGACATACTACAGCAATAAAATATCATTACCTACAGCTAATGTCCTGGGGTCTTTACGCTACAGAATAAGGGGAGATAAAGTTTTAGAGGTCCAACAATGTATTATGTGGTAACTGTTTGCATTAATCTACATATATTCTTAGCACACACAAAAAATCACATTCTGATATATCAGGTTTTATGCATAGTTTTTAGTTGCTTGAATATAGAAAAACAAAATGTGGTTGTAGCATGTTCAATAGGGAAGCCTGACTGAATTAGGCCACTGGGAATGGAAATGGAAGGAAAGAGAAAGGGAGAAAAGAGAGGAAGCTGGCAGTAATATAGCCACTTACAGTAGGATTAGGTACTATTCATTACCAAACCATTAGTAACAGCCTATGGCATATAAAAACTATTGGCCTCCTAATGAATGCTGAAAGCTCCCCTCATATATCATATATATATTTGAAGTTAATTTATGTTGACATCTTTTAACTCCGGTTTTTTGCAAATGATTTCATGGGATATTAAATAGGAAAGCTATAATTAATGCTTGAGCAAACTGAATAGTATCTCCCAGTTGCAATGCTTCCACAGGTGAATGGCTCAATTTCATTGTTTTCATGGGGTTTATCAGTGGTTCAGTGTTTAAATCAAACAAGGTACACATTTTTCCTCAACTATAATTGGTGTCAGTTATTACGGTTAAATGGAGTAGATTTGAGAATGCATTCTACACACCTTCAGAAGCACAAATTCTTACATTGATGATTGATTATACTGTGCAGATTAAGCTGAATGTTCATATTTGCCTCATATTTAAGAGGGGAAAATTATTCTTAAACTGACTTGTTCTGAAACATTTTGTGATGTTAGCAAAAATCAAAAGTTCAATTAAAAGTAGAGAAACTCAGCTAAGAAATTCAAATTTTTTCTAATATAGTTCTTGGGTTCTTGAAGAATCTTGGATTCTTGAGGTTAGATTAGCCATTACTAGCCCACCTAACTTTAGTCTGTCTAAATTTATATTATCCAAGAGTCCTCTAGTTCTGATCAGTGTAGCTTTATATAAAATATATATGAATGTAGCAAGATCCCTCTCGTATTTCATTTGCCCTATCATAGACACAGGGGCCCTTCCTCCATAGCTTCATATATATTCTCTATCCCTTTCTCTCTCTTTCTCTGTGATAGTAAAACCATGTACTTGTGCCTGGTCATGAATTTATTCTCTCTTCTCTCTCCTTAAATTCCAATACATACCTTTTCTAATTGACCAACAAACTACTTTTCTTTAATCTTTGATTACTTTTCTGTCCAGTTCTCTCACACAAGTAATTTAAACACATTTTAAATTATTTTTAATTATTAATATTTTTTTAAATTTTAGAATAATTTTAAATTCATGGCAAAATAGAGGGGAAGGTACAGACATTTCCCAAATACTTCCTGCCCTCGTACATTCACACCCTCCCCAATAATCAGTATCCCCTACCAGAATGATACATTTGTTACAACTGATGAACTTACATGGAGATATTATTATCACCTAAAGTAAAGAGTTTACATTAGGGTTCACTGTTAGCGTTGTATTTAGACAAATATATAATGTATCTATTGTTAAGGTATCATCCAGAGTATTTTCACTACCCTGAAAATCCTATTTATCCTTTTCCCTGCTTCCTCAACTCCTGGCAACCACTGATCCTTTTACTGTCTCCACATTTTTGCCTTCTCCATAATGTTGTGTAGTTTGAATCTACAGCATGCAGACTTTTCAGATTGGCTTCTTCTACTTAGTAATAAGTATCTAAAGTTCCTTCATGTCCTTTTATGGCTTGATAGCTCATTTATTTTTAGTGATGTATCATTTTCAATTTTCTGAACGTACCATGGTTTACTTGTCTATTCACCTACTGACAGTCATCCGGGTTTCTTCCAAGTTTGGGCAATTATGTATGAATAAAGCAGCTATAAACATCATATGCAGGTTTTTGTGACATAAGTTTTCAATTCCTTTGGGTAAATACCAAGGAGTACAATTTCCGGATTGTATGGTAAGAACACATTTAGTTTTTTTAAGAAACTGCCAAACTGTCATCCTAAGTAGCTGTACCATTTTGTAATCCCATCAGTAGTGAGTAAGAGTTCCTGTTGTCCCACATCTTTGTCAGCATTTGGTGTTGTCAGTGTTCCAGATTTTGGCCATTCTAATAGGTGTGTAGTGGTAACTTTCGATGTGTACATCTTCTTTGGCGAGGTGTCTATTAAGATCTTTACACCATTTTTTAATTGAGCTGTTTGTAGTCTTATTGTTGAGTTTTTGTATACTTTGGATAACAGTCTTTTATCAGATGTGTCTTTTGCAAATATTTGCTCCCAGTCTGCGGCTTCTTTTCTCACTCTCTTGATATTGTCTTTCACAGAGCACAAGTTTTTAATTTTAACGAAGTCCAGCTTATCAATTATTTCTTCATGGATCAGGATTTGGTGTTGTATCTGAAGAGTCATCACCACACCCAAGGTCATCTAAGTTTTCTCCTATGTTATCTTTTAGGGTTTTATAAGTTTTGCATCTTGCATGTAGTTCTGTGATCCATTCTGAGTTACATTTTATGAATAATGTAGGGTCTGTGTGCAGATCCATTTTTTTGAAAGTGGACGTCCAATTTTTCTAGCACAATTTATTGAAAAGACTATCTTTTCTTCATTGTATTGCCTTGGCTCCTTTGTCAAAGATCAGTTGACTATAGTTATGGTGATCTATTTCTGGGCTCTTTATTCTTTTCCACTGATTTCTTTTTTCTATTATTTCAACAACACCACACTATTTTGATTACTGTAACTTTAGAGTAAGAATTAAAGTTAGGTAGTGTTAGTCCTCCAACTTGGTTCTCCTTCAATATTATTTTGGCTATTCTCAGTCTTCTGCCTATCATATAAAATGTAGAATCAGTTTATCAATCTCTACAAAATAACTTACAAGGATTTTATTGGGATTGCACTGAATCTATGAACCAAGTTGAAAAGAACTGATATTTTGACAAAATTGAGTCTTCCTATTCCTATCCATGAAGATGGAATATCTCTCCATTTATTAAGTTCTTTTTTTTTATTTCTTTTATTAGCATTTTATGGTTTTCTGCATATAGATTTGTGAATATTTTGTTATATTTATAACTAAGTATTTCAATTTTGGGGCACTAATATAAATGATACTGTGTTTTTAATTTCAAATTCCACTTGTTCATTGATGATATATAGTAAAGCAATTAACTTATTTATATTAACCTTGCATACCACAACCCAGCTAAAACCCCTTATTAGTTCTTATTTTTTATATTAGTCCATGCATATTTATATATATTTATAAAAATATATATACAATATTTATAATATTTATTAAGAGGGATTAGTTTTACCTCTTCTTGGAAGTCATCTAAATGTAATAATTTAATATGCACATTTAGGGGCTTTTATTAGCATAATACTCATGAGATTAATCATAGTTTCATGTTTTCATAATTAATCCATTTTTACTACTTCAGTTGTATGAATATATTTGTTTATTCACTTATTAATGGACATTTGGGTTGTTACCAGTTTTGGGTTATTAGGAAAGCAACTATAAATACTTCTCTACACGTCTTTTTGTAGACATATGTTTTCATTTATTCTGAGTAAAATGTACAAGCAGAATTGCTGTGTCATCATTTTAAAGCAAAGCCAAGGAGTTATCGAAAATGCCTCTACCCTTATTCTTCTCTTTCCAGTAATGAGAATTCCAGCAGTTCCACATCCTTGCCAGAATTTGATACTGTCAGTCTTTTTTATTTTACTCATTTTAGAGGGTATCTGACTCTCTCTCTAGCTCTTCCTTGTCTTTTTCTACATCATCCTCCTAGTGACTAATTTCCATTCATTCTACTTTTGAATGTAGTAACTTAATGTTTAAGTTACTTAAGTAATACTCTATAGCTATCCCAAGCATGTCTTTGCTAACTTTAACTTTTTTATGGCAACAACATTATTATTTCTTTGGGAGTGTCCTCTACACAAAAACTAGCAGAATGCTAGACATCATCAGAGGTTAAATGTACATTAAATTCTTAAATCACAGAATATTTGAGATAAAGGAGACATTTTCTTGGCGAATGCTTTGCTTTACAGGTACTGTAAGGTATTCAGATTGTACCTTTATAATGCAATGCTCAAATTACACAATGGCTGAGTTCAGATGAGAAAACAAATCTTCAGCTTGTGATCCAGAACAATGTACACTGTACCAGGCTGCTTCTCTTGATAGACTGACAAGTAAGTTGTTTTTAAGTCTGATGCTTTTAAGAGTCAAAAAGGTAAAGGCATGCATATTAGAGAGTCCCTAAATAATAACATATCCTCAGGAATGCTTACCACCCTGTGGTATCCATTGTATGTTCCTAACTTGGTGCTCATGACAACTTTTTCATCCCGGGAAACAATCTCAAAGTTGGATTTTTTCCTGATAAAAAACCTGAGTTTTATTTGGAATGACATAAGGAAAAAAAGGGCTTGCTTTGGGTTTTTCAGAAGCCATAATATTTCAGTTAATATATAAACACTATATTTAAGAATTTTTAAAGAGATTCTTTACTATATTTATTATTGTATTTTTATTGTAATAGGACTGAAAAAAAAAAGAAAGTACAACCTACTCCTTGGAAATTGTGGCAACCACTAGATAAGCTTGTGAATCATGTAATCTAAAGGTCTTTCCAAGTTTTACAAGTATTCAAAAAATCTAGACAGATCAGATGTGGACTAACTCTGTGGATTTCAGAGTCTTAAATTACCAGATCAACATATGTTGCTATTCATAGCTTTTCTAACTGCTATTCATATCTTTCCACATATGATAAGTGACACATAAATTATGCACAAAGAAAATTTCAAATATCTACATTTTAAAATTGGGAATTAGAGCATTTCTTATATTTCTATGAATTCTCTTCCTTCAACTATAATTATTATGAAGAATTCAGAGCATGCCAGAAATTATGGCAATGCTTATCAGAAGCCTGGAATATGGGTAAAAAGTTGTGTATTGCCAAGCTTTGTTCTTTGAAAATCTATTAACTATGGCCTTGATTTATCTGTCCCATAAATATTAGAGAAGATATCTTGTAAATATATTTTTTATAATTAGTATATAAAGACATGTCTTAAAATTTAGCAGAATATTTCATGACAACTCAGCTCACACACCTAACTCTTTTTTCCCCCTAAATTGTAGAGTAGGATCTGGCTATTCTTAAACACTGACAGTAGTTTCCTTGTTTTGCCTGTTGATACCTCTGATGCAGTGAACATAGAATCTTGCAGTCTGTCATTGATTCTTACAAGTGTTGATCCCCTCCCAACAAAGCAAGGGTGTTACAGACTATAGTGTTGATAATATATTTCTACATTTAGAGCCCTTGAAATTTTACTGAAGTCCTTTCTTGGAGATTCTGGAAGGCTGAAATATATTTATATCACATTATGCAGAAAGTCCCATGGTAAAGGTAACAATTTTACCCATTATATAAAACATTTCCTCATTCTGTCAAATGACCTATAAAAAAGCATACGGCAAGATATTGCTTGGTTTCCACTTAGTCACCTGCTGTGGTATTGGACTCCTTGGGACCTACAGTACTGTCCTGGAGTTATAAAGACGATATGTTTTGTGGTTGTGAACCAAAGGCCAAATGCTTATAATACCCTTTATGTACAGTTGTAGAATAATAGCAAACCCTCAAGGTGAATTTTTTTTTTGCTGATGTTGAAGATCAGAATTTTTGGAAAATAGAATAAACACGGAGAAAGAAACCAGTAGATTTATTTTTTTGCCAATGGCTTGACAGTTAAGGTTATAACAGGATGTTGGTGTGTTCATAGCATTGTAATTGCATATCCTGGATTCTCTTTTGATTCTTACTGTATTTTTCACAATATCTGAAAGTAAAAAAATTACAGGATTTAATGTTCAGCTTTTATTCATACCAGGTATACCAGGGGAATCATGGATAATCTTGCCCTTGTAACCACTGGTTTATATTACTTCTCTGTATTAGTGAAAAAGATAGACATTATGAACAGTAATTTATTGTTTTATTATTTTTAATCCTACAAACAATTATTATGTTATTCTATATTATATAACTATATTATTAAAAATGACTATATGCTCAGTTCATCACAAAATAATAGTATTTAGTCTGAAGTATACTTTTTATTGAGGTTTCAGGGACCTAGGATAGACATGGGTGATTTATTTCTTGTGTTTTACAACTAATTACTAATGTGGATTTTTACCAATCTACAGGTGAAAAATAATTACACTTGTAACCTGTGAGAAATATTTTCCAAGATATCTGGGAAAAAAAGGCCTTTAGTTAAATTACCAATGTCATATATATGTGTACTGAAAAACTATTTTAAAATAAAAGCCATTGAGAAATTTCATAGGTGCATTTTTTAAATGTTTTACTGAGGTTTAGCATACATAATGTGTATAGACACTAAGTGTACAATCAATGGTTTATGCGTAGATACCCATATGACATCTAAGGTACACCTAATACTAAAATTTTAGCCCCTTGTTACATAACAACACCAAAAATTTGGCTCTTTTCTAGCAGGAGAAATGGATTAGCTAAGCAAATTTATTACTTATATTATTATTTATTTATTTATTATATTATTGCTTTGGGGGGTAGGTAGAGGCCAGGCATGATGGTCGGTTTTATGTTTGTCTTGGCTAGGCCACAGTACCCAGTTATTCACTGAAACACTAATCTACATGTTGCCCATGAAGGTATTTTGTAGTTATGATTAACATCTAGAGTCAGTTGACTTTAAATAAAGGAGATTACTCTTAATAATCTGGGTGAGCCTCATCCAATCAGTTGTTTGGCTGGAGAGAAGAACTGAGGTTACCCTGAGGAAAAAAATTCAGCCTCTGAACGCAGCACCACGGAATGAAATGAAGGATTTTTCAGGAGCTACATTTATATCAAATTATAAAAGGCGATGTCTCAGCTCCACAATAACTTTAGTCTCAGATATTGTTGATGCTGCAGTGGGGTCTTTGACCCTGAGTTCTCCTGATTTCCTTCACTCTTCTGGTTACTCTTTCTCAGTGCAGATTCCACTGCATGCCCACCCTCCTCTATGTGCACTTAAGTGGTGGATTTGACAAAGTAAATCTTAAACCCTCTTCTCCTCTCACTCTGTACTCTCCTCCTAGGCAATTCATCCATGATTGTGTGTGCAATTGTAACCATAGACTAATGATTTCCAAATTTGCCTTTTCAGCCCAAATCCCTTTTCTGAAATGTAAGATACACATACATAAATCTCTATCTGGCATCTTGGTTTTAATGTCTTCAAGTTGCCTGACAGTCGACAAATTCAAAACCCAACTCTCAACCTTTTTCACTAATGCTTCTTCAAAGCACAGCTGAGGGTCCTTCATTGCCCAGGAGCCTTTTGAAATCACTGCAAATGCATACGTGCCAATGAAAGAGTAGTGTTGAGGAATAAAATTTAGTCAGGAGAGTTAGCAATAACCACCTTTAGCCACTCCTTCCCCAGCACATCTCTGTTGTGAAACCAATCCTTTCACTCTAAAAACCAGCTCAATCTTTGTCGCAAGCATTACAATGCTTCTATTTCCGAGTCCTTGAATATGCCCTCAAAAGCACAAATAATTTAATTTTGTGTATAATTATACACAATACAGGGGGTAACAGAGATCTGAATAATGAACATTTTCAAACATTAATTAATTCTCATAACAGTTCTTGAAATAGGTAATGTTACCCCTATTTTGTAGATAACACAATGCAGGCACAGGGAGAGAAAGTATTTCCTCCAAGAGCATGGAAGCTAGCAGTAAAGTTAAGATTTAGATATAAATGTATCTGATTCAACAGTCCATGAGCTTTCAACTTCATGTATCTAGGAATTGACATTCCCTTTGCTAATCTACAGCTTAAGACTTACATATTCAAGAATGGCTTAGCTAATAGCAATTTTCAAAAAATTCAATCTAGTGTTCACTTTATAGGTTGTAACTTTGTATAACTTCTCATGTAACATAAAATGGCATTGAGATATAGATTTATTTTAGCAAAAATATTGTATTCTAGTACAACAACTCTCTCAGGCTGTCTTTTTAACTCAGAGTAATGTGGTGTCCACACACTTGAGTGTGTGTGTTTAATATGTCACAATTTCTTTCTGTTAGACTATTTTTTATTATTTTGTGTACTTAAGATTCCAGAACTGATTTATACTTTTACCCACAGTATTTTAAATAAGGTTCTAAATTAGTTCATGTGAAAATGTTATTAACTATTAACTTGCTCTTCCAGATCATGACTCAATAAAATATCCTGTGGAGAAGAAATGAGAATAATACTTTTTATTTTTTCTTGCATAACAATTGAAACTTACTCAATAAGATTTTTTAATAAAGAGGAGACATTTTCCTCTCACAGTTTGAAAATTACAAACACCTCAATTCTTATTATAAAATAAAAACTGTCATTATGTCTCTCGGGATAGTGCCATTTGCAATGAGCAAGATTTGAATACTTTTGATTTTGAAAATGAGGGTTTTTTTCCAGATGGTTTGTTTCCTGACATCTATTTACATTACCAATCACTTTATAAACTCTACTTTCAGTTGCCAATTGTCCTGGCTTCTTCTTTCACTTCTGGAAAGCTCTAAGTAGCAGACCCTTGCACAAGTGTGACCCAGCCAAATGCGTTCCCTACCCCAACTCCCATCACCTAGTACCTGCTCTCAATTCCATTTTTTTTTAGTGTCCTACGACCACACTATCTCTGATTCTTCCAAAAGAGTTTTTAAAAGAAGAAAAGAAAACACAGGTAAATGGACCAGTATAGACCAGGAAAACCAAACAGATCCCAGGCATATGTATAAGAGAATGAAAACATAACTTGTGGTCAAAACATTTATGTCTTTAAGGGTTCCAGGGTGGCTCAGTCAGTTAAGCATTGGGCTCTTGGTTTTGGCTCAGGTCATGATCTCAGGGTTGTGAGATCCAGCCCCATGTTTGGCTCCTCACTCAGCAGAGACTCTGCTGGAGATTTTGTTCTCTCCCTCTCCCTCTGCCCCTCCCCCCATACGCTGGCACACCCTCTCTCTCTCTTAAAAAATAATTTATTTATTATTTATAAAATAAAAATCTTAAAAAAAGTTTATGTCTCTTTATGAAATAAATTTAAGTTTTACTAGCTTTTTAATATGTTACCTTGGCTTAAAGAAGAAATAATTTTTCTTTTTTTCATTTTTAAGCTGCTAAAATTTTAAAAAGAAATTATAAAAGGTAGTAGAATTATACTCATTTTAATGATTGAATTAGATTATGACCAAAACAAGACATGAAAAAATATTTTAATATTTCTTTATTAGATAATAAGAATGATCAGAGGTAGGAAGCCTATACACAGTTTTCTCAACTAAAATTAAGTTATATATACTTAGGCTTCTTTTTAAATTTCTCTTTCTTTTTTTCTTTCTTAAAGCTTTTATTTTTTTTTCTTTTTTAAAGCCTTTACCTTTTTTTGTACTTCTCTTATTCTGTTAACTCTGCTACTGAAAATATATTTTTATCTATTATATTTTAAATTTTCTGATTAAAAGTAGCAAAATTTTTACATAGATTGCATTAGTTATTGAAAGATTCTTTAGATGTTACCTAATTTGGTGTCTTTCTTTGTAATTTGTAAATATATATAGTCAATCAGAGTCATAATACTTTTCTATAGAACTCACTCTCTTCAAAGATTGTTAAAATGCCCTTCTAGAAAATGGCACACTCAGAATACCACATCATTTATCTCCATTAAAAATAATTTTCCATGGGGCGCCTGGGTGGCTCAGTCGTTAAGCGTCTGCCTTCGGCTCAGGTCATGATCCCAGGGTCCTGGGAT
>NW_027868971.1:0-251 GCF_054177405.1 Leptonychotes weddellii | reverse complement strand
TGAGTCCAATAGAATGTTCTGCAATATTCTCAGTCATGGCATAGTGACATGGCATGGATTAGGGAAATTAATCCTTTTAATATGTTGCAAATATATTTTCCCAGGATGTCATTTGTATTTAGACTTTGTTCATGATTTTTCTTTTTCTTTTTTTTTTAAGATTTTATTTATTTGACAGAGAGAGAGCGAGCGAGCGCGCGCGCGCGAGAGCCAGAGAGCACAAGCAGGGGAAACAGAAGAGGCAGCAGGAG
>NW_027868970.1:0-251 GCF_054177405.1 Leptonychotes weddellii | reverse complement strand
ATGAATGTGGAACCTGACCCAGGCTCGATCCCACGACCCTGAGATCATGACTCAAGCTGGAACCAAGAGTCACATGCCCAAACGACTGCACCACCCAGGCACCCCTAAAATTCCAGGCTTTTAAGTCCTCCTGGTTGTAAGAACTCATGAAATTCTGCCCTCTCACTTTCAAAGCCAAATGATACAGGGATTTATCTTCCTCATGTGGGCTCACCGGCATGAGAGTCTGTTTCTTGCCCTTCTCCCCGCCA
>NW_027868969.1:0-251 GCF_054177405.1 Leptonychotes weddellii | reverse complement strand
AAACTTCTTAGATGGAATCATTCTTTTCACATGTACCCTTTACCCCCCTCCTCCCCCAAGTAAAAGCTAGAAATTTCTTCTTTTGGAGAAAATGCACAGCTTAAAAAAAAAACCACTTTTATGTGTTTATTTTTTTTAACAGTGGTGAAACTATTTTTGGTAGGCAACATTTTATTAATTATGTATCATGGTGATATATCTATGTTAATGTGTAATATATTAATTTTTACTGTTGTATAAAGCAAATAAAG
>NW_027868968.1:0-251 GCF_054177405.1 Leptonychotes weddellii | reverse complement strand
CTGTTAGATGAAGAGAAACAAAAGGTATCTTAAAGTGTCAGTACCAAGTAACGCATAATAAGTAGCTATGTGGTAAAAAAGAAATTGTAACATTTGTTAATATATCTCTCACTATATCTATTGCTGCTTGTAATTTGAATGCATTATATACAGGTCTTCCTCAACCAGGACCATAGGCTTACATCCTGATAAATCCATTGTAAGTCAGAAATACATTTAATACACCTAACCTATCAAACATCATACCTTAG
>NW_027868967.1:0-251 GCF_054177405.1 Leptonychotes weddellii | reverse complement strand
TAAGGTGTTGGGGAGGGGAAGTGTTTATAATATTCCAATTACATCTAAGTCATTCAGTGAGACTGTCTCAGGACTGTGACCTCACAGTATTTCTGCTATTTTGTTGCCCCCCGCCCCCCGCCACGTCCTCCTATTGCCTCCTCCTGTCCCTGGTTCCCAGTCTTTCCTTGAAGCCCTGACCTCTGCTGTTTCTTCCTTCGGGAGGGGGATAGAGTTGGGGGGAATCCTCTTCCTCAAGCTGGAATAAGGCT
>NW_027868966.1:0-251 GCF_054177405.1 Leptonychotes weddellii | reverse complement strand
GCCCCTGCAGCAAATATTTATTAAAAACCTAACACATGTTTTTTTTTAAGATTTATTTATTTATTTAAGAGAGAGAGCAAGAGAGCATGTGAGTGCAGGGAGGGACAGAGGGAGAGGGAGAGGGAGTATCTCAAGCTACTCCCCACTGAGTGCAGAACCCAAGACAGGCTCAATCTCAGGACCCTGAGAGCATGACCTGAGTGGAAACCAAGATTTGGAGGCTCAACTGACTGAGCCACCCAGGCGCCCCT
>NW_027868965.1:0-251 GCF_054177405.1 Leptonychotes weddellii | reverse complement strand
ATGTGAGACAGGAGTCCATCAAAATCCTAAAGGAGAACACAGGCAGCAACCTTTTCGACTTCAGCTGCAGCAAATTCTTCCTAGAAACATCGCCAAAGGCAAGGGAAGCAAGGGCAAAAATGAACTATTGGGGCTTCATCAAGATAAGAAGCTTTTGCACAGCAAAAGAAACAATTAACAAAACCAAAAGACAACAGACAGAATGGAGGAGATATTTGCAAATGACTTATCAGATAAAGGGCTAGTATCCA
>NW_027868964.1:0-251 GCF_054177405.1 Leptonychotes weddellii | reverse complement strand
GAGCTTTTTTGTGCTTCAAGTTATCTGTAAATTATTTCTTATATGAGTTAATAAAAAAAACAGAACAAAGTCTAAGAAAATGAAGCCAAAAATTGGATAAAATAAAATGTGGCAATAAGAACAAGGTCATTTAGAAAATGTGATACAGAGATCCTGAAAGTTCTGTTTCAGACCATAAGGGTAAAAGACAAACATTCAGGTAGAGGTCATGAACGGGCAGTCCATGGTCTGCATGTGCTTTGTTTGGCTGC
>NW_027868963.1:0-251 GCF_054177405.1 Leptonychotes weddellii | reverse complement strand
CTCTCTGCCCCTCCCCCCAACAGCTCAAGCACACTCGCACTCTCTCTCTCCTTCAAAAACTAAACAAAACAATCACAATGAATTAGGGACCACCCTACTCCAAGTGTGACACCATCCTAAGTAATTATCTCTGCAATGACCCTATTTCCAAATCAGGTCACATTCTGAGATATTGGGGGTTAAGACTTCAACATATGAATGGGGGGGGGAGTAATTCAACCTCTAACAGTGCTGTTCACCAAATATGTCCA
>NW_027868962.1:0-251 GCF_054177405.1 Leptonychotes weddellii | reverse complement strand
CTCTCGGATGTCTTCCATTCTTTTCTCAGGCTAAGTGAGTATCCTTATGAAAGTTGCCTTAAATTCTCCATTGACCATATTATTTATATGTGTTTGGCTTAGATCTCTGACCACGGCCTTATCTGTTTTTTCATTTGATATAAATTCCTCCATCCTTGCATATTGTGTAATTACCTGCCTTCTCTTCTGTTAGAAACTCGGCTATGTCTCCTGCTCCTGAAAGTAATAGCTTTATGAGGGATAGGTGGTAT
>NW_027868961.1:0-1813 GCF_054177405.1 Leptonychotes weddellii | reverse complement strand
CCGGGTGGTGGGTATTGAGGAGGGCACATTCTGCATGGAGCACTGGGTGTTATGCACAAACAATGAATCATGGAACACTTCATCTAAAACTAATGATGTAATGTATGGGGATTAACATAAGAATAAAAAAAATAAATTAAAAAAAAAAGCCTTCCCAGAGTATAAAGAAAGCTATGTAACAATTCTCGATTCTTATATACTGAACATAGCCTCAAAATAAATAAGGGGAAAAAATGACAGAAGAAAAGAAAGAACTTCATAATCATAGTGGGAGACTGTAAAACGATTTAATTATTGAAAGAATAAGTAGACAAAAAATTAGCAAAGATACAGATGTCAACAAAATAATTAGTAAAAGTGACCTAAGGGGCAAATATTGGATACTGCACAAAAGAAGTGTAAAATACACATTCTTTTCAAACATTTGCAGAAATTAACCATTTAATGGGATATAAGATACATCTCAAGTCATTTCAAAGGAATGAAATTATATAGACTGTGTTATTTGTAACTAAACACAAATAAAATTTTTAAGAAGTAGAAAAAAACTATGCTTGGAAATTAATATACTTACTTCTAAATAATACATTATTAAAAGAAAGAATTATAAATATAAGAAAATATTTTGAATTGAGCAGTAATAAAAGTACTAGATGCCAAAATGTGTGAGATGCAGCTAATTAAATACATATATTACATAAGATGAAGTACTGATACATAATGAGCAAAGTATGTATTATAAGAAGTTTGAAAGATTCATCAGCATTTTAGGGCCGCTATAATTCATACTTTGATTGCCATAGAATAATACACTGTTTGAAGATACCAAAAGTATAGTTACCTAGTCTTTTTTAGGGACTATTTAGAATTTTCCAAGGTTTTTCTGTTATAATGCAGCTACAGATGTTACTATAAATATTTCTGCAGTGAAAGCTTGAGCTTCTCTTGGGTAAACATTTAAAAATAGAAGTCTTGAAGTGTTGAGTTTGTGAACAACTGAAGTTGTTATACTAATTTATAGTCCAACAATGAGTAAGAGATATTCCACATCCTCTCCAACACTTAGGTTATTGGACTTCTTAGTATTTGCTGTTCAAATGAACATGAAATGTGAATGTGAAATGGCATCTCACTGGGGCTTTGAATTGCATTTCCCTATCACTGCTGAGGTTAAATACCTCTTCATGTGTTTATCAGCCATGGTTTTTCCTGTTCATGGTTTTTGCTCATTTTTCTATTGAGTGGTTTATCCTTCCCCCCTAAGGTCAGGCACACGGCAGGGATGTCCACTATCACCACTGCTATTCAACATAATACTAGAAGTCCTGGCCACAGCAATCAGACAACAAAAAGAAATAAAAGGCATCCGAACTGGCAAAGAAGAAGTCAAACTCTCACTCTTTGCAGATGATATGATACTTTATGTGGAAAACCCAAAAGACTCCACCCCAAAACTGCTAGAACTCATACAAGAATTCAGTAAAGTGGCAGGATATAAAATCAATGCACAGAAATCAGTGGCATTTCTATACACCAACAACAAGACAGAAGAAAGAGAAATTAAGGAGTCAATCCCATTTACAATTGCACCCAAAACCATAAAATATCTAAGAATAAATCTAACCAAAGAGGCAAGAATCTGTACTCAGAAAACTATAAAATACTCATGAAAGAAATTGAGGAAGACACAAAGAAATGGAAAAACGTTCCATGCTCATGGATTGGAAGATCAAATATTGTGAAGATGTCAATGCTACCTAGAGCAATCTACACATTTAATGTAATCCCCATCAAAATACCATCCACTTTTTTC
>NW_027868960.1:0-251 GCF_054177405.1 Leptonychotes weddellii | reverse complement strand
TATAAAAGTCAGACTTCCAATAATATAAGATATTGGGGGGTGAAGCAATAACTGTAAATGACAAAAGACTCAAAAGTGGACATAGTTAAAAATTTGATGAGAGTTCATTACATTGCACTTGACAAGGAAATCCAACTGTTTGCGTGACACACATTTCAACATTTCAGTGATGAGAATTTCTTTTTTTTTTTTTTTTTTTTAAAGATTTTATTTATTTATTTGAGACAGAGAGAATGAGAGAGAGAGAGCAC
>NW_027868959.1:0-251 GCF_054177405.1 Leptonychotes weddellii | reverse complement strand
GCAAATGGCAAGATTTCATTTTTTTGATGGCTGCATAATATTCCATTGTATATATATATATATATACACCATATCTTCTTTATCCATTCATCTGTTGATGGACCTCTTGGCTCTTTCCACAGTTTGGCTATTGTGGACATCACTGATGTAAATATTGGGGTGCACGTACCCCTTCGGATACATTTGTATCTTTGACCTCCTAATACTCTTAACAATGAAAGTTTACATTGCCCTCTGTTGTCACAACCTGA
>NW_027868958.1:0-251 GCF_054177405.1 Leptonychotes weddellii | reverse complement strand
TGGTCCTGAAGTTTCACTTTCTGTATGCATTAAAAAAAAAAAAATCTCAGGCTAAAAAATGACATCAGGTTTGTATTAAACATAAAAATACAGAAAATAAGGTTCCTGGAAGATTTTAAGTGCATTCCCACGTGCCCTTCTCTAGAACATTCCCCCAGGAGAGCAGTGCATCCCATGCCTGTCTTTTTGACACCCTAGGAGTGAGGGAGGGTTCCAAGTTTGTCATAATTATCCACTTGTGCTCAGGGCTC
>NW_027868957.1:0-251 GCF_054177405.1 Leptonychotes weddellii | reverse complement strand
TCCATCATCTCTCATGATTCGTCTCCCCCTCTGATTTTCTCCCCTTCATTCTTCCCCTCCTGCTATCTTCTTCTTTTCTAAAAAAAATATATTACATCATTTGTTTCAGAGGTATAGATCTGTGATTCAACAGTCTTGCACAATTCACAGCGCTCACCATAGCACATACCCTCCCCAATGTCTATCACCCAGCCGCCCCATCCCTCCCACCCACCCCCACTCCAGCAACCCTCAGTTTGTTTCCTGAGATT
>NW_027868956.1:0-251 GCF_054177405.1 Leptonychotes weddellii | reverse complement strand
AAAGTTGACATTCTTGGTAGAAGTCCAGCATTGCAGCGTCACATTACTCTTACGAGACACCACCGAGCTGGGCCAGGCCCTGAGGGAGGGCTTGGGAAGGGACTCTGGAAGGAAGCAGATTTGGGGATGGGATTTGGTGCCCTTGTCTGCTCTCAGGAAACCCCTTGAAGGAAAGAGAAGGGACACAGGGAGTTTGGAGTGAAGGGGAGGGAGGGTCTGACTGAAGGAACTCACCATCAGTTGTCCTGCTT
>NW_027868955.1:0-251 GCF_054177405.1 Leptonychotes weddellii | reverse complement strand
CCCACCCCCAACTAGGAAGGAAGGAAGGAAGGGAGGGAGGGAGGGAGGGAGAGAGCAAGGAAATCTAAAAGACTTCTTCCATCAGTATGAAATAAAATTCTGTTTTTAAAAGCATTTATTTGCAGTGTTTTTTCTTTTCTAATACAACAAAAATACTGGTACATCTTACAGACGATGGCATCTTCAAGTTGATGAGTGACTGTAACTAGAGCAACCTTCTTTCTCAGTACCAGAATAACCGTGCAACCAAA
>NW_027868954.1:0-251 GCF_054177405.1 Leptonychotes weddellii | reverse complement strand
GTAAGTGTGAAGATCTAATTGGCTTTGTTAAGCAATTCATGACTCTGGCAATATCCCATCCAGCAAGAGGAGATATGCTCTCAGGCATAGTGCAAAATGGGAGATTTTTATAGGAAGGATGGTGGGACGAGGAAATTATTAGCAAAGGACAAGCGAGGATTGTTCCAGGCAAGGTCACCTTCCCTTAGGGGAAGGGCAGCGGGTCTCATTAGGTGGGTCACCTCATCTTCCTTTGGCGGGGGCTGAGGGGG
>NW_027868953.1:0-251 GCF_054177405.1 Leptonychotes weddellii | reverse complement strand
AGCGGGACCCAGCCCTCCCCACCGTGGCAGAGTCACACGGGTCAACAGGACACTTGTGTGCTCGTTCCGCGGTGGGCTTTACGCTGCGGATGGAGGGGCTCCACGTGCGGTCCTGCCGAGCACAGGGGCTCACAGGAACTAGGAGTAGGGGACCGGTCAGGGGTGCAGCGTGATGTCACGGAAGGACCCCTGGACAGGCGTCCCTGAACCTAGACTCCGGCCACGTCCCGACAGATCCGGGGTCCGCGAGC
>NW_027868952.1:0-251 GCF_054177405.1 Leptonychotes weddellii | reverse complement strand
CCCGACGCGGGACTCGATCCCGGGACTCCAGGATCATGACCTGAGCCGAAGGCAGTCGCTTAACCAACTGAGCCACCCAGGCGCCCTATTTAATATGTAGTTCTTAAAATGGGACTTGTTTTCAAGGGTTACTGAACAGTCCAACCATTTGGAAGAGAATGTTAGTTTGGGGAGTAGTGAAAGATTATCTTGGAGAAGTAATGATGCGACATGATGGTGAAAGACATAGAATGTCAAGCTAAGTCTGAACT
>NW_027868951.1:0-251 GCF_054177405.1 Leptonychotes weddellii | reverse complement strand
AAGCAGACTCCCCGCTGAGCAGGGAGCCCGATGCGGGACTCGATCCCAGGACCCTGGGATCATGACCTGAGCGGAAGGCAGCCGCTTAACTGACTGAGCCACCCAGCTGCTCCTAAAATGGGTTTTATACAGATATACGTTTGTTTTATAAAACCCTTTTTAACTCTTTCTTTTTAAAATTTTTCTTTTATCTTTTCCAATGTACCTGTGTCCTGTAATTTAGTCTGCTCTAATTTTGTCTTTAATTTTCT
>NW_027868950.1:0-1813 GCF_054177405.1 Leptonychotes weddellii | reverse complement strand
CCTCAGCAATCAGACAACAAAAAGAAATAAAAGGCATCTGAATCAGCAAAGAAGTCAAACTCTCACTCTTTGCAGATAACCTGATACTCTATGTGGAAAACCCAAAAGACACCACCCCAAAATTGCTAGAACTCATACAGGAAGTCAGCAATGTGGCAGGATATAAAATCAATATACAGAAATCAGTTACATTTCTATAAACTAACAATGAGACAGAAGAAAAAGAAATTAAGGAATCGATCCCATTTATAATTGCACCAAAAACCATAAGATCCCTAGGAATAAACCTTACCAAAGAGGCAAAGGATCTAT
Source organism: Leptonychotes weddellii (assembly GCF_054177405.1). Classification (NCBI taxonomy): domain Eukaryota; kingdom Metazoa; phylum Chordata; class Mammalia; order Carnivora; family Phocidae; genus Leptonychotes; species Leptonychotes weddellii. The sequence continues at coordinate 1,501 of NW_027868950.1, read as the reverse complement.
ACTCAGAAAACTATAGAACATTCATAAAAGAAATTAAGGAACAAAAAGAAATGTAAAAATGTTTCCATGCTCATGGATTGGAAGAACAAATATTGTTAGAATGTCTATGCTACCTAGAGCAGTGTATACATTCAATGCAATCCCTATCAAAATACTGTCAACTTTTTTCACTGAGATGGAACAAATAAGCCTAAAAAGATTTTTTTAAAGATTTTATTTATTTATTTGACAGAGACACAGCAAGAGAGGGAACACAAACAGGGAGAGTGGGAGAGGGAGAAGTAGGCTTCCCACGAAGCAGGGAGCCCGATGCAGGGCTTCATCCAAAGACTCTGGGATCATGACCTGAGCTGAAGGCAGATGTTTAACTACTGAGCCACCCAGGCACCCCAATCCTAAAATTTCTATGGAAGAAGAAAAGACCCCAAATAACCAAAGGAATGTTGAAAAAGAAAACCAAAGCTGGAGGCATCACAATCCCAGACTTCAAACTGTATTACAAAAATGTAATCATCAAGACAGTATGGTACTGACACAAAAATAGACACATAGATCAATGGAACAGATTAGGGAGCCCATAAATGGACCCTCAATTCTATGGTCAACTAACCTTTGACAAAGCAGCAAATAATATCCAGTGGAAAACAGACAGTCACTTCAACAAATGGTGTTGTAGAAATTGGACAGCCACATGCAGAAGAATGAAACTGGACCATTTCCTTACACCATACACAAAAATAAACTCAAAATGGATAAAAGATCTAAATGTAAGACAAGAACTCATCAAAATCCTAGAGGAGAACACAGGCAGCAACCTCTGTGACCTTGGCTGCAGCAACTTCTTACTAGACACGTCTAAAAGGAAAGGGAAACAAAGTAAAAAATGAACTATTGGGACTTCATCAAGATAAAAAGCTTTTGCTCCACAAAGGAAATAGTCAACAAAACCAAAAGACAACCAACAGAATGGGAAAAGATATTTGCAAATATCTTATCAGATAAAGGGCTACTATCCAAAATCTATAAAGAACTTATCAAACTCACCAACCAAAAAACAAAATAATCCAATCAGGAAATGGGCAGAAGACATGAACAGACACTTCTCCAAAGTAGACATACAAATGGCCAACAGACCCATGAAAAAATGGTCAACATCATTTGGTATCAGGGAAATACAAATCAACACTACAAAGAGATATCAACTCACACCAGTCAGAATGGCTAAAATTAACAAGTCAGGAAATGACAGATATTGTTGAGGATGCAGAAAAAGAAGGACCCTCTTAAACTGTTGATGGAAACCTCCACACTGTTTTCCAAAGTGGCTGTACCAACTTGCATTCCCACCAACAGTGTAAGAGGGTTCCCCTTTCTCCACAACCTCTCCAACATTTGTTGTTTCTTGCCTTGTCCATTTTTGCCATTCTAACTGGTGTAAGGTGGTATCTCAGTGTGGTTTTGATTTGAATTTCCCTGATGGCTAATGATGATGAACATTTTT
>NW_027868949.1:0-251 GCF_054177405.1 Leptonychotes weddellii | reverse complement strand
CCCACCCCCAACTAGGAAGGAAGGAAGGGAGGGAGGGAGGGAGGGAGGGAGCGAGCAAGGAAATCTAAAAGACTTCTTCCATCAGTATGAAATAAAATTCTGTTTTTAAAAGCATTTATTTGCAGTGTTTTTTCTTTTCTAATACAACAAAAATACTGGTACATCTTACAGACGATGGCATCTTCAAGTTGATGAGTGACTGTAACTAGAGCAACCTTCTTTCTCAGTACCAGAATAACCGTGCAACCAAA
>NW_027868948.1:0-251 GCF_054177405.1 Leptonychotes weddellii | reverse complement strand
TCAAGGGCTGGCTGTGGGCAGGCAGCCTCCCCGGGCTTCAGGGTTCTCACAACCCTGAGGGGTTTGACGAGGACACTTCCAAGACCCCTTGATGATACTTTAAAATAAAGCTTATTGATGGATTTTGAAATGTGAGTCACAGTTTATGACAGGTCCCAAGCCAAGAGACATATCAACTGTAGCAAGCTATTTTCTGAAGACAAGTGTCTCCATGATAGCGCTGTCCAACATGGTAGCCACTCATGACATGT
>NW_027868947.1:0-251 GCF_054177405.1 Leptonychotes weddellii | reverse complement strand
GACCCCGCTGCTCCGAGATTCTGGCCTGGGGGCTGCAGTTCGCAGGTGCGACCCCCCCCTCCGCCCCCCCTTTGGGTTTCCGCCCCAGGGGCTGCCCTAAAGTTCTTTTCCGACACTACCGGTCTGCGAGTCTGTGCCCGTCCGCAGCGCGCGAGGCTGTCACTCACCGGCGGTGTAGGATCCCCATGGCCAGGGACCCTCCCGCTGCCATTTATCCTCCGATATCTGCCGGTGGAATCACTGCTCCCTGC
>NW_027868946.1:0-251 GCF_054177405.1 Leptonychotes weddellii | reverse complement strand
GGAAAGGAGTTGGTGTTGAAGGTTTAACGCAGCTCAGAGGGAGGGACCAACGGATATCAGGGACCAAAAGGTCCCCACACTGTGCTACCTACACTGTTTTGAAGCTTCGGAGCTGGAGGGAAGATTTAGAGTCCTTCCACCCTGACCATCATCAGATCTGGGTTGTCTGGGGAACTGAATGAACCCTGTCTCTCTCCTCCCCCTGTGCCTCTTGGACAAAACCCTCCCCATTCGTGGGTCCTGGCTCACTC
>NW_027868945.1:0-251 GCF_054177405.1 Leptonychotes weddellii | reverse complement strand
TGGATAGGGATCAAACCATTCTGAACACCTACAAACTCAACAGGAGATTGAAGAAAAGAAGAGCAACAACTCTCTCATCAGAAAAGCGACCACTTTCTGGAAGGTAGGACGTGCGGAGAAGTGAATCCGAGGCGATATTCGGGAGGATAGACGGCGGGGGAGGGGCCTCCGTCGGCCGCTTCTGGCAAGTGATAGAGCCACGGAGCACAAAATCGGAACTTTTAAAAGTCTGCTCCGCTGAGGGACGTCAC
>NW_027868944.1:0-251 GCF_054177405.1 Leptonychotes weddellii | reverse complement strand
CATATATGTTCTTTACTAAAAATGTATATACATTTTACCAAAATGCACATATTTTCTTTTTTTTTTAAAGATTTTATTTATTTATTTGAGACAGAGAGAATGAGAGAGACAGAGAGCACATGAGAGGGGGGAGGGTCAGAGGGAGAAGCAGGCTCCCTGCTGAGCAGGGAGCCCGATGCGGGACTCGATCCAGGGACTCCAGGATCATGACCTGAGCCGAAGGCAGTCGCTTAACCAACTGAGCCACCCAG
>NW_027868943.1:0-251 GCF_054177405.1 Leptonychotes weddellii | reverse complement strand
GGTACCCACAGAACATCTAAGCCAAAGATATCTGCCAGGAAATTGGAAAGCAATAGCTGGAGCTCTGGGAGAGATCCAGATCTGGTGCCCACGGCATAGGAAGTCCTCAGAGCCGTGGCAGCGGTTGAGATCATGCAGAGAGGGTGTTTTGAAGGTGTGGGACAGATCTCCAAGGAACATTCAGGGACTGGCTGAGGACGGGAAGCTGGAAAACAGCAGGAAAGAGGCAGGAGGGGACAGAAAGCTGGCAG
>NW_027868942.1:0-251 GCF_054177405.1 Leptonychotes weddellii | reverse complement strand
TCATTGTCTTCCTCCAGCAATTTAGACACATATAACTTTTTTGTTCTACTAAAAAAAAAAAAATCTAATTATATTATTTAAATTACTTCTTCTTCCATTATTTTTTATTTTAACCCCCTCTGATAGTTTTCTAGTTATCAAACCATGCAGAACACCTACAAACTCAACAGGAGATTGAAGAAAGAACAGCAGCAACTCTATGAACAGAAAAATGACCACATTCTGGAAGGTAGGAAGTGAAGAGAAATGAA
>NW_027868941.1:0-251 GCF_054177405.1 Leptonychotes weddellii | reverse complement strand
TAGAGTAACTATCAGAGTGCGTGTCATTCCTTTTTTCTCCAGAATGTTTCAGTGCCTTCTTACCTTGAGCTAACTTAACATTTCAGTTCTTCAAATGAAAAAACTAAACACAAAACACAACATATTCAGAAGGTTGGAACATTTGCACTGTTTACTTGGAACTAAGGGTATTTTCCACTTGAGGGACACAAGAAAGATTTTTCCCTTCACTCATGTTTAGTATCTTTAGCTCGCAAACTGTCATTGGTGAT
>NW_027868940.1:0-251 GCF_054177405.1 Leptonychotes weddellii | reverse complement strand
AAAGCTTCCTAAAATAAAATGCTCCTGAAGCCTCTTTTTAGGGACTGTCCTTGTCTCAAGTGCTACTTGGTTGCATTGTCAAACCCAAAGGTTTCTAACTCCGATTGAAGATTAGAATTATTTGGGGAGGTTTTGTTTTGTTTTGTTTTAATACAAATGCCTGAATTTGTATTAAATGAAATCCATGTCTTTGAGGAGGTCTTTGAGGTCACCAAGCAACTGTAGATTTTTAAAAACCTTCCAGGTGATTC
>NW_027868939.1:0-1813 GCF_054177405.1 Leptonychotes weddellii | reverse complement strand
GGGAAGCTAGTTTTGATGTACACACATTTATTTACCATGTTCTTATGTTTAACAATTTACATAAAAGATTACCAGTTGCTTGCATACTGTTTATATATTCTGTGTTCCTCCTATATTTAAATATTTTATGCTAAAATTTGCATAATTATAAATATATTAGATCTTCCAAGTTATATTATCTCCTATGAGTTAGGATTTCTTATTTCTTTAGTCTCCAAACTATAAATCATTATTTATATTCACTTGATCTTGAATTATTTTAAAATGTCTATCAGTGAAATCTGAATATTTTCTAATTGCTGAAGTAAAGATTACTTGAGTTTTAGTATTTTGAATTACATTATTTTGGGAGGATTATAAATATATACTGATAATTTATTTGAGGATTCTATTATTCCCTAGAAATATATTCTTAAAATCTACTTGGTAATTTTGGTCATTTTGAAAATATTTAGGAATATAAGTCCACTGAAATATAATTTTCCTGAAAGTATATATATTCAACAGCTACAATGTATTAACAGATCAAATTGCCTTATGTCTTCTCATATGATTTTAAAGATTGTGTGTGTGTGTTTTGATTAGATGTTCAAAGAACTATGGATCTTTTTAAGAAAAAATTGTTATTCTTTACTATAAACCGCAAAAAGTAGGATCCAACTTAACATAATCTTAATTATGGATTTATTATCAAACAAATTCCATTAATGGTTTGCAAATCCTAATATAAGTGCATTTACTAACTATCACTGTCTCCAAGAACATCTCCAGTTTTTTCTAATGTGTTTATTTTTACATTCAGTGAAAAATACATGTTATATTATGTTCTTGATAATTGGGAAATGGAGGATTTTTGCACAGCCTTTATGTCACACCACACTTTTTGCAAGAATATATACCATATTTTGTGCTTGATTCCTGACTGCCCCCTGTGAAACTCTGAGTCAAGGTGTAATTCTCAGCTAGGTGTGCTTTTTTTTTTTTTTTTTTGGCATGTGCTTAAAAAAAAAAAGTTTTCTGTTTACAGGGGCTAAGATTAATTTTCCTAGATCCGTGACATGAAATAGAAGAGAATTATATGTGCTAAGGTCAAGTGTTACAAATCATAACTGAGAAATCCATACTGAGAAATGTTAACCCTGCCACATCTTGTATTAATTTTTATTGTTGCTAAATCCAAGAGGTAGTCATTGCAGGAAACGTTAAATGCCAAAGAATTAGGAGTTCAGTTTTCTCGTTAGAAGACCTTTTGAAATTCATGATGCCTTAGAAAGATTCATCTTTAACTCTCTTTTCAGGTCATAAAACTTTAATTGCCAACCAAATTAAAAAATAATCTCCTTGCTGTCATTCCATTCTGTCTTTAAATTTCATCTCTCTGATTACTTTCCCTTTACTCAATATTCCCACCAGACTAATACCCTGTTCTCGAATGTTTTGTAGATGGGAAATCTCTTTAAGGGATTTGATACATCATTTTGTAAGACATACTCTAGAAATACATTGTTTTTCTATTGCTATGTAACAGATTATTACAACATTAATGACTTAAAGCACGTTTCCTATAGGTCAGAAGCCTGGCATAGCATGGCTGGATTCTCTGCTTGGAGTCTCACTGGGATGACAGATATAACTTCCTTGTGGTCCTAACTTGGGTACTAGTTTTCTTGCCAGTTGCTGACCAGGGGCCATTACCTTTTCTAAAGTTAACCCACATTCCTTTTCATATGATCCCCCTCCATTTTCAAGCCAGCAACAGCAAGTCAAATCCTCTTGTGTTTCAAATCTCTGAATTCCGTTTTTGTTGCCAACC
>NW_027868938.1:0-251 GCF_054177405.1 Leptonychotes weddellii | reverse complement strand
AGTTCTTGGAAAAGCTGATAGGACAACTAATGGCTGTTTGTTTGGATACCAGTAAGAGGTATCTTTTCAAGAGCACTGTTAAGCAATAATGCTATCACAAAGTCATTAGAAAATCTAATGCTGGGGTGCCTGGGTGGCTCAGTCGTTAAGCGTCTGCCTTCGGCTCAGGTCATGATCCCAGGGTCCTGGGATCGAGCCCCGCATTGGGATCCCTGCTCCACGGGAAGCCTGCTTCTCCCTCTCCCACTCCC
>NW_027868937.1:0-251 GCF_054177405.1 Leptonychotes weddellii | reverse complement strand
AAAGCTTCCTAAAATAAAATGCTCCTGAAGCATCTTTTTAGGGACTGTCCTGGTCTCAAGTGCTACTTGGTTGCATTGTCAAACCCAAAGGTTTCTAACTCCGATTGAAGATTAGAATTATTTGGGGAGGTTTTGTTTTGTTTTGTTTTAATACAAATGCCTGAATTTGTATTAAATGAAATCCATGTCTTTGAGGAGGTCTTTGAGGTCACCAAGCAACTGTAGATTTTTAAAAACCTTCCAGGTGATTC
>NW_027868936.1:0-251 GCF_054177405.1 Leptonychotes weddellii | reverse complement strand
GAAACTAGAATTTTCCACCATTGCTGCAGTGGACCAAACCAGGTAAAAGTTGTAACAGGTCCAGGTAGGGCTCAAAACAAAGATGAATTCTGTAACGTTTAGAACCGTTTGTGAAAGAAACAGGATACTTCATGTGGGATCGGATTTCCTAAGAAAGGAAAGAAATCTGTAAGCAGCACCTGGATGGCTCTTTGTCACCGTGCTTACTCTTTCCATAATCATTACTGTGCACCCCACGTGCCCGGCACTGT
>NW_027868935.1:0-251 GCF_054177405.1 Leptonychotes weddellii | reverse complement strand
CATGATTGAATTGCAGCCACAGGTTGGCCACAGATAGAAGAGTGCAGCAAGCATCAACAGAAGCATTTTGTGCAATCAACAGGCTATACGGAATTTAAATTATGGAGCTTATTATTATTTGTATATGATGTGCTACACATCTTCTATGTCAATGAATTTAGAGCAAACCTTAGATGTATGTATACACATTTTCCCCCAGTCAGTTGTCAATGATATGTCAGCACACCACTAACAGGTTAAACAAAAAAGAG
>NW_027868934.1:0-251 GCF_054177405.1 Leptonychotes weddellii | reverse complement strand
AAACTAGAATTTTCCACCATTGCTGCAGTGGACCAAACCAGGTAAAAGTCGTTAACAGGTCCAGGTAGGGCTCAAAACAAAGATGAATTCTGTAACGTTTAGAACCGTTTGTGAAAGAAACAGGATACTTCATGTGGGATCGGATTTCCTAAGAAAGGAAAGAAATCTGTAAGCAGCACCTGGATGGCTCTTTGTCACCGTGCTTACTCTTTCCATAATCATTACTGTGCACCCCACGTGCCCGGCACTGT
>NW_027868933.1:0-251 GCF_054177405.1 Leptonychotes weddellii | reverse complement strand
CCCAGTCCTGCCTCCAGGTCGGGGCACGTCTCTGCCCTTTGTGCTTCTAAAACCGCCAGCCGCTCCCAGTTCACCCACGTGACCCCGCTGCTCCGGTTCCTGACCCAGGGGCTGCCCTAAAGTCCTTTCCCCGCCGCTACCGGTCTGCGAGTCTGTGCCCCATCCGCAGCGTGTGAGGCTGTCGCTCACCGGCGGTGTAGGATCCCCATGGCCAGGCTCCCTCCCACTGCCGTTTATCCTCTGATATCTGC
>NW_027868932.1:0-251 GCF_054177405.1 Leptonychotes weddellii | reverse complement strand
TTGTTTCTTTTGTTAAGTACCAGATAAATTAGTCAGTGTGTGTTTAAAGATTGCATTGTACAAAATAAGTTAACTCTAGATTCTCAGAAGTGTTGAGAATAAGGGCACCTGGGTGGCTCAGTTGTTAAGAATCTGCCTTCGGCTCAGGTCATGATCCCAGGGTCCTGGGATCGAGCCCCACATTGGGCTCCCTGCTCCGTGGGAAGCCTGCTTCTCCCTTTCCCACTCCCCCTGCTTGTGTTCCCTCTCTC
>NW_027868931.1:0-251 GCF_054177405.1 Leptonychotes weddellii | reverse complement strand
CTTCTTTTGTTCACTGTATCCTTTTACTTCTTTCAGTTATTGCTAGAAAAATGCAGTATTTTGTTGAATAAGAATGTGAAAGTGGGCATCCTTGACTGGGTCCCTACTAAGAGGAGAAGCTTTGAGTCTTTATTACTTGTGGTACCAGCTGTACATTCTCTGTAGATGTTCTTGAAGTGAAGGTAATCCCTCTTTCTTATTAATTGCTAAAATTTTGATCATGATGGGGAGCTGAATTTTATCACTTTTTT
>NW_027868930.1:0-251 GCF_054177405.1 Leptonychotes weddellii | reverse complement strand
TTCATGTAAATAAAGTCTGGGGATATATTTATCTTTACATTCCTCTTAAACAAGAAAGAACTTAGTCTCTCTCTTCTCTTTCTGCCTTCCTCTGTGCCAATTCCATTCTCTGACAGGCTTGTCCTTCATGCTGGCAAGATAGCTACATCTTGATAACTCCAAGTTCAGTGGAAAAGGGGAAGCTGTCCCATGGATATGCATAAAGGCCCTGAGAGTTATTCTCACTCTAAATCAGTTACAAACCCATCACT
>NW_027868929.1:0-251 GCF_054177405.1 Leptonychotes weddellii | reverse complement strand
TTTAATTTGCATTCCCCTAGTTGCTGCTTAGGTGGAATATTTTGAATACATTTACTGACCATTTGAGGTTTTGTTCTGTGAATTCCCTGTTCGTATTCTTTGCCTATTTCCTATTTGGTTGGTAATTTTCTTGATTACGCCTTGGTTATGTGGCTTGCCTTTTATTTTGTTTAATGGTATCTATTGATGTAAAGAATTTTAAATTTTAATGTGTTTAAATGCATTCATCTTTTTTATGGTTTGTTTTTCTT
>NW_027868928.1:0-1814 GCF_054177405.1 Leptonychotes weddellii | reverse complement strand
GCTTCTCCCTCTGATCCTCCTCCCTCTCATGCTGTCTCTCATTCTCCCTCTCAGATAAATAAATAAAATCTTTTTTTTTTAAAGATTTTATTTATTTATTTGACAGAGAGAGACACAGCAAGAGAGGGAACACAAGCAGGGGGAGTGGGAGAGAGAGAAGCAGGCTTCCCGTGGAGCAGGGAGCCCGATGCGGGGCTCAATCCCAGGACTCTGAGATCATGATCTGAGCCGAAGGCAGACGCTTAACCGACTGAGCCACCCAGGCGCCCTAAATAAATAAAATCTTTAAAAAAAAGTTTATCTTTTCTTTTTTTCCTCCCCTTTATTTATTCTCTTGCAGTTGTTTTGGCAAAACATTTCCAAGTTGGACACACACACGGTATTGTTGAGTGACTTGAGTTCCACCTCTCTGGGCAGCTCACCCAGCACCCAGTGCCCTTCAGCTCCACTCCACAGCAGGACATCTGGCGTGGTCCGCGGTGGCCCATCTGATCCAGGCTGCGGCCTACCCCATGGGCTTTTCTGTGTCCGGCTTCCACCTCAGTAGGTATTTGGACTAAAAGCCGATAGATGATTTCCCTATTTCGGGAGTATCTCACTTTTTGTGGCTCTTGCCCAAAAGCGATGTTTGCACCTGCCCAAGCCGGCAGCCCCAGCAGGGAGGGGGGCTTTGTTCTTCCCCAAGTTGAGGGTGGACACAGGGCCGGACTCCTGGCTCCTGTCAACCAGGCTGGTCCCAGGGACACGCAGTGGGCTCTCCTTGCAGCTGGAGGCAAGGGGGCAGCCGGCTGTCTGGGATTGTGCTCCCGGACTCCAGCATTCCTCCCCTGAACTCAGCACCCCGGCTGTGGGCTGCCCACTTGCACGCGTGTGGGGGTCCCCTCAGCGAAGACCCTTCCTCACCATTTGGGGCCCCACTGAAATGTTATCTTCTCAGAGACATCCTCCCCCCCCCCCCCCCACTGCACTAAGGTCCCTCCCCTGAGACATCTTCCATCCCGGGGTCTCTCTTTGTCCTCGTGTGGGTCAGCTATAGGAAATCATCACACTCTGGTGGTCTGTGTCCGTCCACCAGGACTAAGCTTTTCAGGAGGCCTGAGGTCTTATATCTCGTGTACTGTGTCTAGAAATATGCCTAGCACCTAACAGAGGATCAGCAAATCTTTGTTAAAAGTAAGTGAACGAGCCCTGCCTTAGATTGTTATATGTCAGGGTTCCGTGTTTACAGAGCTTTATTTCTTCAATCAGGCTTCCAATTGTTTATTCCACTACATGATAAAACAGTGTTAGAGCCGCTGACCCTGCCGGAGCCCTAAGCATGTGGAAGCGGAGAAGCAGGTGGCCCAAGGTCACACACGGCGTCACCACATTTCATGGGGTGTAAGGACCAAGCATCCAAGTCCCACTGGACCCGGGAGAGGCCAGACCTGGCACAAAGTGAGGAGTCAAGAAGTCCGCTGTTTGGAGGGGAGGGTGAGCCTGGCCTCGGGGACTCAGTTCTGTCCCTGCTTCTGAACTGAGCGACTCTGGGTCCTGCCTGCGCTGCTGCTTTTGTTAGGAGTTATTTGGACACTTGGGGAGTCAGGGCCAGGGTCCCCAACAAGAAATCAGGGAGCTGGGACAGCTCAGACAAAACCGCCCTAGCGTCCTGTTTTGCAGCTTCGACAAGACCACGACAGCATCCTGTCCAGCAGCCTCTGCAGGAGTGACTTTTGCAAAACATCCTGAAACAAAACAATGAACCGTAAAACATTGGTCACTATCACAAGGTGAGGCAGTTCGTCTCCAGATGGCAGCCCAAAAGACCAGCAACA
>NW_027868927.1:0-251 GCF_054177405.1 Leptonychotes weddellii | reverse complement strand
AGGCCAGGTTGTGGAATGAACTATCCATATAAAGACTGGTATTCCCTATAACGATGCCAGGAATTTGGGTGCAGAGGAAGACTGTGAGTTAATGGGACAAGCTCCTTAAGTGACCAAAAAAATCAGTGACAATAAAAAGAAATCCAAATATCATAATTCTCACAAGAGGAGAGGTTTGAGTATGGCCAAAAAAACAGCAATCAGGATCTAGGAGATTGCACGCCCTAAGGCAAATGGGATATAGAAAAAAG
>NW_027868926.1:0-251 GCF_054177405.1 Leptonychotes weddellii | reverse complement strand
AGAGTTTAGACACTTCCCTCCGAAGGCAACCAGAGAGAGTTAATGGCAGTCATCTGACCCCCTGTGACCTTGGGAAATCTCTCTGCCAGGGGGTGGAAGGCAGACAGCAAGGTAAGACTGCAGGCGAGACAACCATTTAGGATCCACTAGAATAAATCACAACAGAAGCTGTAAGGGTTTTAACTAAATCAGTGGCAATGAAATTGGATGAAATAGAGTGATTTGAGAAATAGTAATGCAAATGATTGCCT
>NW_027868925.1:0-251 GCF_054177405.1 Leptonychotes weddellii | reverse complement strand
CTTTTGAAATTGCTTTCAATCCCTACATGTGCTAAATTGCAGAGTGGTAGAAGGCATAAGACCTTCTCCTGTAGTCTGGGAAGAGACCCTGGAACTCAGGCACCACAGTTCATATTCATGTTACATCCCATTGACACATCCTTCTTGCTTTCCCAAAGACAGCCAGAGGAGCACACTGGGCCCAGAGGATTTTTGCAGCGGTACAGGTCTGCTGACATCATGCCTGAATAACATTTCCAGCATCTAATTTG
>NW_027868924.1:0-251 GCF_054177405.1 Leptonychotes weddellii | reverse complement strand
GGGCTCAGGGCTTTGGGCCTGGTTCTATGTGGACCTCTCAGCGTGGCCTGGGCTCCCTCACAGCATGGGTCCCAAGGGAGAACATCCTAAGAGAGAGCGAGAGAGACAATTGAAAGGCACATCGTGTTTTATGATCTAGCCTCGGAAGTCACATAGTGTCACTTCTGCGGAATTCTGCTAGCCAAGATAGCCATGAAAGCCCACCAAGTTTCCAAGGGGAGGGGGCATAGACTCTACCTCTCACCGGGGAG
>NW_027868923.1:0-251 GCF_054177405.1 Leptonychotes weddellii | reverse complement strand
AGAGATTATATGTGTCTGGCAGAGCTGAAGATATTTGCCATCTGACCCAACCCCCGGTCTAGACTCAAGAAAGTAATAGAGAAAATTAACAATGTAGTTCAACTTAACTTTGTGTCAAGCCTGTAGCCTTTATATTGTAAACAGCACAAAACGTTGAGGAATAACTGTATTTGTAAACCACGGTCGAAGAAGTTGCTCACATCAGTGATGAAATTCTGAAGTCTTTTGGGCTTCATTTCTGTCTTATTAAT
>NW_027868922.1:0-251 GCF_054177405.1 Leptonychotes weddellii | reverse complement strand
CAAAGTAACATACATCATAGGAATTCAGGGAAAATGCAGAGCAGGGGGTTATAAGGTTCTTGAAGCAAACAAGGCAATTAATCTTAAGCAATTCAAAGGGTAGACTTTACTATTTCTGGAGATGAGTTTTCTATAGGTAAGGCAAAAGCAGGCAAGCCTAGGAATCCCCCAAATCTGGTAGAGCCTGTTCTAGATAAGCGAAGCATGTTCTGTTGTTTTCAACAAGACAGAAAGAAGGTCTCTGCTGGGCT
>NW_027868921.1:0-251 GCF_054177405.1 Leptonychotes weddellii | reverse complement strand
CCGTAGCCCCCTCCCTGTCTCTCCCCACCTAGCCTCGCCTGTCCCTTCCTCGGTTGAGGAGCTCAGGTGGCAATGTGAGCTACTGGGTTCGGGGGCCTAGGTTTCACCTGCCACACTGGGCCACGTCGGCAGCACACAGCTGGGCACAGCAGAACTAGGATGGCGTCTGTGCTGCCCTGGTGGACGCAGGTGCAGAGTGCACATCGGAACGCCACACGGCGAAGGCGATCAGAGCGCGGTTGGCAAGAGTG
>NW_027868920.1:0-251 GCF_054177405.1 Leptonychotes weddellii | reverse complement strand
TTTGTAATCTGAAAACTTAATATAATTCAGCAGTAACCAGGACAGCATGGTACTTACATAAGGACAGATATATAGGACAATGGAATAAAATTGATAATCCAAAAGTAAAACCGTTTACATGGAAAGATTTATATCATTAATCATTAGGGAAATGCAAATCAGAACTACAATGGGATACCACTTCACACACACTAGGATGGCTATTGTAAAAAGAAAAAGGAAATAACAAGTGTTGGCACTAGATAGTCACA
>NW_027868919.1:0-251 GCF_054177405.1 Leptonychotes weddellii | reverse complement strand
ATCATGACCTGAGCTGAAACCAAGAGTTGGACACTCAACTGAATGAGCCACCCCAGCACTCTGATAATAATTTAACTTTGTACTAATTCCCAAACTCTACTTTTTTATTTCCCTCCCCACCATGTTATGTTTTTGATGTTGTATTTCACATGTTTTTATTTTGTTCTCCTTAACTATTGTAGTTTTAATTAATTTTACTATTTTTGTCTTTTCAACTTCATAGTGGCTTTATAAATGATTAATCCACTGCC
>NW_027868918.1:0-251 GCF_054177405.1 Leptonychotes weddellii | reverse complement strand
GCTATGAAAAATATATAATGGCAGTGGCCCAAGTATGCTCCATGACCCTCCCATTCTAATACATTCACCCATAATTTTCGAAGTTTCTGACAACAGAATACAAGCAGATTGGAGGCTTTGACTAAGATAAGATACTGCCGCCTTGTGGCGACCACTGGGATTTTTTTCTCAAAAAGTTCCTGATGATGGCGCTAGAGAGCCGGTTTGCCAGCATGCTCTCGGGCTCTAATGAAAACAGTCCCCCATAACTT
>NW_027868917.1:0-1814 GCF_054177405.1 Leptonychotes weddellii | reverse complement strand
AGTCAGTATTGGTAGGCATAAAACCACCACAGTATTTAGATTCCATGGCTTATAGTTAAAGCAGAGATGTAACAGTTTTATTTTTAAATGTCTATGATTACAATATGCTACAAATGACAACTTTACAAACTATAAAACTTATAATGAAAAATTTTACATACCAGTTTAAAGTGTGTGAAGAAGAGTTTTTTTAAAAAAAATAGATAGATAGATAGATGGTATTGGTCCAAAAAAAATGTGAGATCACAGATGTAGCAAGTGAGCAGTCTACTGGGGTATTCTGATGTGACACTAACACACTCTGGTCATTTTAAGTTTTCCAGATGCTCTGAGGATTCATCTATTTAATAGTGCTGAGGTATCAAACACTGCAGCACTGTAATTTATTTACTTATTTTTTCCACTATTTTAAAGTAATATTCACTGAACCAGCTGGCTAAGTACAAGCAAGTTTAAATGATCACACTACAACTTTGCATCTCGGGGGAATATATAATTGACTGGCATCAAATGAAAGCTGTGACCACACATGAGAACAGTTTCTCATGTTAAGGGTTCTTCCTGATTTTTTCATGAATCATCTAACCATTGTTTCTCTGCTTTTCCTAAAACATTCTTCTTATTCATTCTTTCTTTCCACTTGCCTTCTCTTCAGAGGAAAGCATAATTAAACCAATTGAAAAACTATCATGCAATGAAAGTTTTCCTGAAAAATTAGAGGACCCACAAGGTAATTTCTGGGCATTCTAAATGAGTACAACTTGTTCTTTGAATATCTTCTCCAATTTTCTTTTCTACATTTGCCCTGAATCCTGTCATACAAGGCCACTATGAAGGCCAACCAAGGTCACCTGCTTTTAGAAGTCAGACCAGGGCTGGGAAATAGAGAAGCATTCCACGACATCAAGAACACCTTTCTTCAGTAGTCGGGATTCTAAGACTAACTTGCTCTCAAAAAGCTCTAGGTTCATCTTCTTAAGTCAGTATTGACAATTTATATAAATGAAGCAAATCTACTGAGAATAAGAATTAAAAGAATATTTTCTAATTTTGTAATCAGTATTCCTGGAAAACCTTTTTTAAAGTTCTGAAACTCATTTCTTACACATTAACAATCATTTAAAATTTAACCAGGTTATTAGAGATGGTGGCTTTCCTAGAGTTTCACTGTTGCTGATTTAAACAGTGCTAACTATTGGCTCCAGCCTAAAAATTCACAGCTCACAAGGTACTTCAAAAATAATAAGCCAAAATAATGCATTTTCTGTGCATTTTTCCTTAGCAACCTTCTCCCTGCAGCCTATGAACTGCTCAGCACATGGCTTTTACAATCTGACATATCTCCATTCCCCATTCTGTCACTCAGTAGCATTGTGACTGTGGACAAGTTGGTTAGGCTCCTAAGTCAGTTTCCCCATCTAGAAAATGGAGGATGTGATATTTACCAGGGTAAATACGATTACATAATCGTCCCTAGGACTTCTGTCACAGTAAGCACGTAGCGTCTGCTCTGAGGAGGAGGAGGGCTACAGCAATGTTCTGACGCTGCCATTGAATGTGATCACTGCATGAACTTCCTTTCAAAAATCTTTTGACGTAAAGGGCTGATTAGTGATTCAGAAATGGGTACTCGGGGCTAAAAGGTCGGTCAAATTAGGCAGCTATGCTTATGCAGAATTCGATAGTGCTAAAAACTGCAGCAACTGATGTGTTCACCGTATAAAGTCTCACTTCTGTGATGACACTGCTGTTTGGCATTTGCTGGTTCAAGAGCACACACTTACTGAGGGCCTCCTGTGCACAGCGCCGTGAGA
>NW_027868916.1:0-251 GCF_054177405.1 Leptonychotes weddellii | reverse complement strand
GCAGCCTGATAGGGGATGTGCATGTTTTATTCATACCCTAGTTCTTTACTTCTTTTTTTTTTTTTAAAGATTTTATTTATTTATTTGAGAGAGAGAGAATGAGAGAGAGCACATGAGAAGGGGGAGGGTCAGAGGGAGAAGCAGACTCCCTGCCGAGCAGGGAGCCCGATGCGGGACTCGATCCAGGGACTCCAGGATCGTGACCTGAGCCGAAGGCAGTCGCTTAACCAACTGAGCCACCCAGGCGCCCT
>NW_027868915.1:0-251 GCF_054177405.1 Leptonychotes weddellii | reverse complement strand
AAGGAATCCGGAGTCCTTCCTCAGTAAGCTTTAGGTAGAAAAATCCCAGAGGAGGATTCTAATTGGCCAGCTTGGGTCACGTGCCCAAACCTGGATCATTAACGTGTCAGAGGACTGGGATACAGTGATTGGTCCATCTTGGTCATGTGCTCTCATCTATGGCTAGGGTGGATGGGGGCAAGTTCAGCTCTGTTCAAAGCGCTTTCGCTGTTCTTCCAGACAAAGCAATATGAATCAACATTGGATTCTTC
>NW_027868914.1:0-251 GCF_054177405.1 Leptonychotes weddellii | reverse complement strand
CAACGGTCGCGCACGCGAACTGCAGCCTCTGAGAGGGAAACCAGTGCGCCGGGGTCGCACCGGTGAACTGCAACCCCCGGGGTTGAAACCCGGAGCAACGGTCACACACGCGCGAACTGGGAGGGGCTGGCGGTTTTAGAAGCACAAAGGGCAGAGACGTGCCCCGACCTGGAGGCAGGACTGGGGGCGCTGCGGAGGGGCACACAACCCAGGACGCTGCAGTTTATAGCAGCATGGACAGAAACGGAGAC
>NW_027868913.1:0-251 GCF_054177405.1 Leptonychotes weddellii | reverse complement strand
GGTTACCCTTGTGCCCCAGGACCCAACAACTAAAGGTTAATCCCAGCCAGCAGGGGTCCTCCTGGATCAGCCAAGGTGGACACCCTTCCCAACGGGTCAGTGCCACACTGGGTAAAAGTGAGACGGAGAGACAGATGGTGCAAAGCAGCGCTCTGACTCAGCTGAGAGCTGGCTACTTTGCTGCAGGCTTAGTGCGCTTCGGTCATGTATTCTGAACAGGGGCGAAAACTGATTCTTGGGGGACACAGGGG
>NW_027868912.1:0-251 GCF_054177405.1 Leptonychotes weddellii | reverse complement strand
TGAGGCAGTGGCTACAAATGAAACAGAACAGGAGTCTGTGCTCCTGCTGCCCGGGGACGGATCCAGCGCTGATGGGCCCCTGGTGGAGGAGAGGGCGTCTGGGGTCTGCTTGCCTTCTCCTGACTTTCTTTCTCCAGCACCTAGTGCAGAGCCGGCACAGAGTAGATGTAGAGCTGTGGAAGGAATGGGTGAGAAGAGAGAAAGACATCAGAGGCACCAAAAATTAAAATCTTAGCACTTTTTCTTGTAAA
>NW_027868911.1:0-251 GCF_054177405.1 Leptonychotes weddellii | reverse complement strand
CATGGTCCCAGGGTCCTGGGATCGAGCCCCACATCCGGCTCCCTGCTCAGCGGAGAGCCTGCTTCTCCCTTTGCCACTCCCCCTGCTTGTGTTCCCTCTCTCGCTGTCTCTCTCTCTCTGTCAAATAAATAAATAAAATCTTAAAAAAAAAAAAAAAACCCTTCTAAATAGTTTTCATGACAAGAGGCACTTTTCTTACATTATACTGCACAGTAAAAACAATCAGAATTCGTTTTCAGTTTTAAATATAT
>NW_027868910.1:0-251 GCF_054177405.1 Leptonychotes weddellii | reverse complement strand
CTCCACTCCCCCTGCCTGTGCTCCTCTCTCACTGTGTCTCTCTCTGTCAAATTCATTTCCCAGTTAGGATATTGTGCTAGAGTTATGCAAGATGTCACCATTAGGATAAACTGGATGAAATGTATGAGATCTGTTTTATTTTTCACAATTGCATGAGAACCTACAGTTACCTCGAAATAAAGAGTAAAAAAAAAAAAAAGAAGAAGAAAATGCATTTCAAAGTAAGTTTCTGTTTGGGGCTTTACCTTTTT
>NW_027868909.1:0-251 GCF_054177405.1 Leptonychotes weddellii | reverse complement strand
TGGAAAATGAAAAATGTCCATGTGGTTCTGTCAAATTTACTAAAAGTTTATGTTTTGACAAAACCTGTAATTTAAAACATGATTTTACTATCCTTTTTACTATTTACATATTTACTATTTACAATTTTACTATTTAGAATTTTACTATTGTTTTATCTGTTTTGTAATTTTTTTAATGATAAGTAAAACTTTAATAACTCGGGGTGTGGTTTAGGACTTAAGGTTTAATGGTCCTTTATTTTTTAATTTTT
>NW_027868908.1:0-251 GCF_054177405.1 Leptonychotes weddellii | reverse complement strand
TTCACACCGCTGAAGGGCCCACTGTGTGCCGAGCACAGGCCGAGGTGCGTCCCGCTGCAGCCTGTCACCGAGCCTTCAGTCGGAGCCTGGGAGCAGGAGGTTGCCCCCACCCACAGACAGACGGGGAGGCTTGGAGAAGGGGAGGGGCTTGCCCAGCGTCTCCTGTGCTGGGCGCTGGAGCAGGGCTCGCACCCAGGCCTGGGCAGAAGCAGGGTGGCCTCTCGGAACCCCCGGGTCTCCTTGAAATGCAG
>NW_027868907.1:0-251 GCF_054177405.1 Leptonychotes weddellii | reverse complement strand
GGGAGGCTAGTCAAGCATCAGTCATCTTTCCCCACGTATGCAAGCTTCACTGCATTTAAATTATTTTTCTAGAAGATGCTTTATCCAGATTTATTTTGAATTATTTGTGTAAAAAATACTTATTGGATAAGAAAATGACAAGCTCTTTCACAACATTACCAAATGCCTAATCTTTCCTATGTCCATCACAATACCTGAAAATATGGATAATTATTCTCTTTTGATTCTACATGATAGCCTCTTGATACCCA
>NW_027868906.1:0-1814 GCF_054177405.1 Leptonychotes weddellii | reverse complement strand
TGATAACATCTTTTTGGCAGTGATGATTCAACCCTTTTGGGCTGCAGTCCTTGTTATTGTCAGCTTGTTCGAGCAAGTGATAGTCTTGTCAGTTGATAAAGAGTCGATAGAATTTATGTATTTGAGTGACTGAATTGACCTAATTGTTTGGTATTTAAAGCATTTGGTATGTGTTTTAGAGACGGTCATTCCCATATTTAGGAAACAAAGGGCTATGTCACATCCACAGAGGGGTCCAGTGGAAGTGGTAGTGGTAATTGTAGTAATAATGTTTACAATTATAGTAGTAAATTTGACTTCATTGCTGGGAAGCAAACTTCAGTGCTATAAATATTCCATTGAGGATCTGACTTAGCAACTTCTTTTCTAGAAATGCAGTAAAAACATGTTATTTTGGGCAAGATGCTATTATCTCTGTCCCTTCCTTCCTATGCAGGACAAAGAAGCTTCACTAGATGATCTCTACATTCAAGTTCAATACTAAAGTTTTATAACTTTAGGATTTGAGTTTCCTCCAGATCTGAGGAATTTGACGAATTCTATTTTTAAATTTTCCTGTTAGGTAATGCCTAGCAGGTTATCTCACACAGAGTAGACAATAAATGTAGTTGAGTGAACAAAAGGTATGTAAAGTATTAGAGCAACATCAATTTTACATTCATTTAATACCTATTAACTGGGCATCACGTATGTGCTCGATACTGATCTATGTGCCTGGGAACTAAGTGGTAAATTAGGATTAAAGTCCCTTTCCTCATGTAGTTTACAATCTAGGGGGGAAAGATGGATAATAAACTTGTAAAATAGCAATGATTTGAGATAGTAACAAATGCTCTGCAGGGTAATGGGAGAGACCTGAGGTAATATATAATGTGTATATAGGCAGGATGGTCAGGGCAGGCCATACTATGTGACAATCAAAGGTAAGAATATTCTAGGCATTAGAAAAAGCTAAAGGAAAGGTCTCTAAGTCAAATGTAAGTTGTCACTTTCAAGGGACATATGGTGGGCAGGTAGTAAGTGAGGAAGTGGTCTGAGATGAGGCTGGAGTTAGGCAGTGTCGAGATGGTGGTGGGTCTTTTGGGACCCAGGCATTTGGATTTTATTTAATTTGCAATGAGAACACGAGGAAGTCTTAAATATATGCTGAACTCTCCTGTTACGTAAATAAATATCCTAAGATTGTGGATGTTGAGTCATAGTTAGCCAAAGAATGTCTCTCCCTCCCTTATGTCCATAGTGATACCCTATTACTGTCTGTGAAACTCATTTCTAAAATTACTTCATAAAGGCAGGAATGAATGTCTCTCCCTGCTCATGAACTGAAGATTGTAATATTTCCAGAGGTTGCTTAGAGGAACAACAAGCAAATAGGGTAAACTCTAAGAGGAGATGAAAAATATATTTGTCATCTATTTTTAGAAAATTTAGCATTTACAAACCCTTTTTATTCAATGAGATTTCTGGAACAGTGAGAGTCAAATCCCTATTTTTGTGATAGGGAGTTACAGATAATGTGGTTTCCCTTTAAGAGTCCCCTGCATATTATGAATTGAGGAGGAGTACAATAGACTCATCATAGAAATGCAGATTTTATTTTATAATGCGGTGAAGGGACATTCTAAATATGACCTCATACTGCAACATAGAGAGGAGAGCTTAAAGCTCATTGATATTCTTTCGTAAGAGTTTTATTATACAATATAGGATGTCCGTAACCTTTGAAAGAAAATTGGGAAGTTGATTTATGTCTACTATTAAAGCTTACTTATAGTGGGGTAAAACTTGTGGGTAATGATAGATGTGTCTAGCTT
>NW_027868905.1:0-251 GCF_054177405.1 Leptonychotes weddellii | reverse complement strand
CAGAACCTTTGTTCTCTAATTATGGGGTATTGGCAAGACATTTGGATAGACAGGCAATAAAAATATTTCTGTCTTTTATTTTCAGGCATTTGACTATGAACAAAAGAAGCTATTAGCAACCAAAGGTATGTGCTATGTTAATGACCTAGTACTTTGATTTTTCTTTTTTTTCTAGGAGACCATAAAAAGTTTCCTAGTACTCATGTTGAATTGAGAAATTGGACCTTCATAAAAAGAAACCTAGAATGTTG
>NW_027868904.1:0-251 GCF_054177405.1 Leptonychotes weddellii | reverse complement strand
TTTTTTAATCCCTTTTGGACACAAAGACAACCTGACTTTCATTTAGAATTGCAAAACATTTACGTACTTATACTCTTTTCCTTTGAGAGTTTCATGTATTAGGGAATTCATGGACAAGATCTTTTTTTTTTCCCCCAAATAGTAAACTGGGTGAAAAAAAGCTTTCTTCCAAAGCTTGAGTCGATCAATTTTTTTTTTTAAACGTACCATGTCTCTTCCCAGCACATGTTAAAAGTTTGAGAGGACATGGT
>NW_027868903.1:0-251 GCF_054177405.1 Leptonychotes weddellii | reverse complement strand
GGAGGGGGTAGTCTAGTCACTTGGGACCCACCGCCGGCTGGGGACCTGGTGACCCCCACGCTCCCTGCTGCTGGGGGGAGCCTTCTGGGCTGGGTTCGGTGGTGTCCCAGCCCCAGGCTGGAGGGGCCCACGTCTGGGAGGTGGGGCCTCTTTCTCCTGGTGTTTCGCAAGATAGTGGCGGTGGAGACACAGCCATCAACACTTAGAGACCGAGAAGAGTCTTGCGGGGTCGCTGTTGTCGGGGCCCCACT
>NW_027868902.1:0-251 GCF_054177405.1 Leptonychotes weddellii | reverse complement strand
ATATATATATATATATATATATAAAAGCAACTCCAGCAATCTTAGTACACACACACACACACACACACACACACACACACACACAGTGTCTCCCCTGGGATTTTCATGACTTTTTAAACAATGTGTGAAATGTCTTCGCAGCTTTACTAAGGAGTTTAACAACGTGGAAAACAAAGCAGTTCTTGAAACCAGTCAACCACATGCTGCTTGCACCAAAGGGAGACAATTCTAGACCATTTTGGGTATGTTTC
>NW_027868901.1:0-251 GCF_054177405.1 Leptonychotes weddellii | reverse complement strand
TGAACTGAAACATGACTCCAAGATACAAATCTTGCTTTCAGAGTTTTAAAATCCCTATCTCCAGGGACACCTGGGTGGCTCAGTCAGTTAAGCTTCTGCCTTTGGCTCAGGTCATGATCCCAGGGTCCTGGGATTGAGTTCCACCATTGGGCTCCTTGCTCAGTGGGGAGCCTGCTTCTCCCTCTCCCTGCTCCTCCCCCTACTTGTGCTCCTGCTCTCTCTCTGACAAATAAATAAAATCTTAAAAAAAA
>NW_027868900.1:0-251 GCF_054177405.1 Leptonychotes weddellii | reverse complement strand
TGACAGCTTCAGCCCTGCCTGTGATCATGTAAATGAGAATATGCCTACAGCACATGGCAAAAGCATCTGTGCTACCCTCGATCCTCTGCCCCGGGACCCCCAGAAGAAAAAGGGGCCTGAGTGGGTACCTTGTTGAGGGATGGTGAGGTGGGGGTGGGGCGGGACTGAAAGAGGGGCACCGGGAGGGAGGACCACGAGATGGCAGGAGGTAGATCATTTACAAGCTATTTCTTTCACAGGCTTCTGACTAG
>NW_027868899.1:0-251 GCF_054177405.1 Leptonychotes weddellii | reverse complement strand
ATTTAAGTAGATGTTTATTAAAGCATAGAGAAAAATGCATGAAAAGTATAACAATGAATCTTCAAAAGGTGACCATGGCTGTACAAACAGCACCCTGATCAAGAAATCGAACATTAGGGCTCCTGGGTGGCTCAGTCGGTTGAGCGTCTGCCTTCAGCTCAGGTCCTGATCCCAGGGTCCTGGGATCGAGCCCCGCATCAGGCTCCCTGCTCGGCGGGAAGCCTGCTTCTCCCTCTCCCACTCCCCCTGCC
>NW_027868898.1:0-251 GCF_054177405.1 Leptonychotes weddellii | reverse complement strand
CACGTTCTCATATCCCAGGTGACAAGCTGTTAATTAACAAGAAAAAAATACCGGCATTCTTAGTTACCTACCTAAACAAGTGGCTTTTTTAATGGCTGGCTTTTAGGAAGGCCATCTAAAACATCTATACCCGCAAAGCACCGCCAATAGCAAGGGCCAAAGCCACATTTCAATTTACTTGAACTTATTTGTTTATTTTTAAAATATTTTATTTCTTTATCTGAGAGAGAGAGAGCACAAGCAGGGGGAGC
>NW_027868897.1:0-251 GCF_054177405.1 Leptonychotes weddellii | reverse complement strand
CGGCCTTCTGGTTCCCACTCTGCACTCCAGTGTGCCCTCCTCTGGGACGCTTTTATGGGGTTAGAAAGCTTGGAAAGCCTCCTTCCCATCCCTGCCCTGCCTCGCCTATCAATTCCAGATTGCCTGGTGGACAGTGATGCGTGGGGTGGGCTTTTGTGCGGTTTCATCTTCCCCATGCATTGACACTTGCACGGAGTGGCGAGGGCCGTGGGGGCAGCTGTGGCCTTGGGGGCGGCCTTGGGGGTGAACAT
>NW_027868896.1:0-251 GCF_054177405.1 Leptonychotes weddellii | reverse complement strand
TTTTTAATCCCTTTTGGACACAAAGACAACCTGACTTTCATTTAGAATTGCAAAAACATTTACGTACTTATACTCTTTTCCTTTGAGAGTTTCATGTATTAGGGAATTCATGGACAAGATCTTTTTTTTTTCCCCCAAATAGTAAACTGGGTGAAAAAAAGCTTTCTTCCAAAGCTTGAGTCGATCAATTTTTTTTTTTAAACGTACCATGTCTCTTCCCAGCACATGTTAAAAGTTTGAGAGGACATGGT
>NW_027868895.1:0-1814 GCF_054177405.1 Leptonychotes weddellii | reverse complement strand
GGGCTGCTGGTGGGGGCCGTCGTCGGGGCGGAGGCCGGCGTGGTCGAGGCAGACGTGTGCCCGCCGGGGCTGCTGGTGGGGGCCGTCGTCGGGGCGGAGGCCGGCGTGGTCGAGGCAGACATGTGGCCGCCGGGGCTGCTGGTGGGGGCCGTCGTCGGGGCGGAGGCCGGCGTGGTGGAGGCAGACGTGTGCCTGCCGGTGCTGCTGGTCGGGGCCGTCGTCGTGGCGGAAGCAGGCGTGGGCGAGACAGACTTGTGTCCTCCGGGGTTGCAGGCGAGGGACCTATTCCGGGCGGATGCAGGCATGGTGGATGTAGAGGACGTTGGAGTGCAAATACGTGTTTCGGAATTCCTTCCATCGGGGATTCCTGCATTGGAAATCAGAGGGCAATTAGGGTTTGTGCCTGTCTGTCTATAGGTTCTACTGGCAATGGAATTTTGACTGGTAGTTTTTCCTGTGGATGACCTTCCCTTGCTGATATTTGGTGTATAATCTTGACTCTTGTTGGTTCCTTCCGAATTTTCCTCCTTTTTGCCTCTGTTAGTGGGTCCTGTAGCGTTAATGTCCTGTGTGTGCATTTGGCTCTTGGTGCCTCTGTCTTTAGTCATTGCGGATATGTTGTTCCCTGTGAATCTGACAGTGTGGATTTGTTTTCTGCCCTAGGTGTTTGGGATAGGGTTCCCTCTCTAGGTGATAGTTTCATTTTGGAAGCTTTAACATTCATTATTGGTGTCTTGTAGCCTGTAGAAAGGTGTACTCTTGTTCCACTGTCTGCAGGTGTTTGAGATTTGTCATTGTGTTTCTTATTATCCACCATGGTGATTGTGTAACTGGAAATTCCTGTAGGTTCTCTAGTCTCTTTCAATCTTGTTACTGTTTTGTTACTCGTAGTTGAATTTGGTTGTTCCTCTCCATGTCCTATGAAAGTTTTCAAGTTTTTAACTTTCATCAGTGCTTTTTAAAATTTTCTAGGACCTATAGGAATTCACAGGGTCTGTGTCAGAAATAGCTACTTTAGGGGCCCCTGGGGTGGCTCATTCCATTAACCGTCTGACTCCTGGTGTTGGCTCAGGTCATGATCTCAGGTCATGAGATTGGCCCCAGCATCAGGTTCATGCTCAGCAGAGAGTCTGCTTAAGGTTCTCTTTCTCTCCTGCCTTTCCCTGCCCCCTGCTCATGAGCACTCTCTGTCTCTCTAAAATAGATTGGTAAATGGTGGGGGGGGGTGAAGAATTGCTTCATTAAGTGGGCTCTTTCTTGTTGTCAGAAAAAATCTGTGGTCAGAATCCATTGTCTGAATGAACTTGAAATATTTGTTGCAGGTATATTCTGATCTCTCTTGCCATCTCCTCTAGGCTGTTTGAATTGGGATGAGCCTGAACCCCTTTCCATAGACCCTGGTTGGTTCCCATATACCTTAAGAATCTTTATAAAGCCCTAGAATCCACATCGTCATGGACTATAAAATCTAGGGGTTTGTGGACCTATGAAGGTTGTTCCAGTCGTTTTGCACGAAGGTGCTCCCTCCCAGACCTCCAGGGATGCTGTACGTCACCTGTATCATAGATGTCTTTTATCTGCTTGCACTGAGGGTCCTGGGGGTTCTCCTGCGACGCACACCCTCCTCCATCCCATACAGACCTGTCCCCTTGGAGATCTGAAAGAGAGAAAGGGAAGTTAGTCTCCTGGAGCTATAACTTTCTTTCCCTTTTGGGAGTCCTTCATTCTCTCAAAACCTCTCTGATTCCCTCCACCCCCAGCCCCACCTCCTCTGGAAAGGGCCACCTCGCTTGTTTCAGGATCTAGAAATCAAG
>NW_027868894.1:0-251 GCF_054177405.1 Leptonychotes weddellii | reverse complement strand
TGACAGCTTCAGCCCTGCCTGTGATCATGTAAATGAGAATATGCCTACAGCCCATGGCAAAAGCATCTGTGCTACCCTCGATCCTCTGCCCCGGGACCCCCAGAAGAAAAAGGGGCCTGAGTGGGTACCTTGTTGAGGGATGGTGAGGTGGGGGTGGGGCGGGACTGAAAGAGGGGCACCGGGAGGGAGGACCACGAGATGGCAGGAGGTAGATCATTTACAAGCTATTTCTTTCACAGGCTTCTGACTAG
>NW_027868893.1:0-251 GCF_054177405.1 Leptonychotes weddellii | reverse complement strand
TCTTTTGTGCTTTTAAACTTTTCATTGTTCCTAGTATTTATTTATTTATTTATTTTTTTTTTTGTTTTTTATTCTTATGTTAATTCCCATACATTACATCATTAGTTCTAGATAAAGTGTTCCATGATTCATTGTTCGTGCACAACACCCAGTGCTCCATGCAGAACGTGCCCTCCTCAATACCCACCACCAGGCCAACACATCCTCCCACCCCCCTCCCCTCTAGAACCCTCAGTTTGTTTTTCAGAGTC
>NW_027868892.1:0-251 GCF_054177405.1 Leptonychotes weddellii | reverse complement strand
CAGGAGCCAGCTGTGGAGTCTCCTGTTTTCAGGATCGTCCCCCATACTTGGACTTTGTCAAACAGCATGAGTAGCTTGGCTCGTGCCACTATATGATCTGTTTATTGATGTCATCAAATCTTCTAGTGTAAAAACCATCTCACTAACAAATATTTCTTTAAAACCAGTACACAGGGCTATAGGCTTGACACCTAGGATATGACAAGATATAGAAATCTTTTATTTGTAACATCATTAAGACAAAGAAGTGA
>NW_027868891.1:0-251 GCF_054177405.1 Leptonychotes weddellii | reverse complement strand
GCCAGAGGGACGCTCCTGCCTTGGTGAGCGGGTCAGCTCTACCAAGAAGGAACGATGCCACCCTCGGAGCCGTGGCAGCAAAGGGGAAAGAGGAAGTGGGGGGGAGGGGGTGGACTCAAAGACCCTGAAGGAAGGAAAGAATAACCCTGCCGGTCATCCCCCGTGGACATCATGGATTACAGCTGCATTTCCCTGAACGGACAGACGAAAGTTCTCTTGAGCCAGGAATCCTATTCACTTAATGTCTATAT
>NW_027868890.1:0-251 GCF_054177405.1 Leptonychotes weddellii | reverse complement strand
AGGGAGACCCCTTGCTGAGGGACAGCAGGTTTTTGTCTCACTTCCCCACAGTCCGGGAGCACTGTGTGAGCACTGGCACTGCTGTCTGATGCTGAGCAGTAATACTCAGCCTCGTCCTCAGCCTGGAGCCCAGTGATGGTCAGGGTGCCTGAGCTGCCAGACCTGGAGCCAGAGAATCGATTCGGGACCCCTGATGGTCGGTTGCTATTACTGTAGATGATGGTTCTGGGGGCTTTTCCTGGGAGCTGTTG
>NW_027868889.1:0-251 GCF_054177405.1 Leptonychotes weddellii | reverse complement strand
AGGCAGACGCTTAACGACTGAGCCACCCAGGCGCCCCTTGAAAACTTTTAAATAAATGTATTAGAGACACTTGGTTACAAATTAACAAGGCCATAGGCAATCTGCAACGATGCTAAATGTGTCTTTGAAAACTCACCAAGATTTTTAAGATAACATAAAATCGTAGGCATTCGCTTGGACTCTGCTATTGATTAGTGAGTTGGTTGTCCTAAAACATCCACATAGTAATTAGTATGTACTCTAATTAGCTC
>NW_027868888.1:0-251 GCF_054177405.1 Leptonychotes weddellii | reverse complement strand
CTCCTCTTCTAGGATTTGGAGCATATCAGTAAAAAGAGAAGCTTCAGTAATTTCATTTTTTTAAAGAAAATTGTTCACCATATATAAGATTTCAAATATATTAGTCCAAAATTGTTCATTTATTTTTGTACTTTGATCACTACTTAGCAGTGATTCTTCTTCTTCTTCATTTCTGATATTTATTCATGCCTTTTTTCTTGGTTAATCAAGAAAAGAATTTGTATTTTTTATCAATCATTTGTAAAGAATCA
>NW_027868887.1:0-251 GCF_054177405.1 Leptonychotes weddellii | reverse complement strand
GCTTAGAGAAGGCTCTAGAATTTGAACGCAGACTCTGCTTCTGCTCAGATTTGGGGCTCTCAGTGAGACTTCCAGCTCCCCAGACCTGAGCCCTCTCATTGAGGGCTCACAGTGAGTGCCAGACTGTCAACACCACAGATAGAATGTGCTGTTGCAGAGGATGGCACATAGTGGGTGTGCAGGACTGTCGCCTACTTCGGATCTTTCAAAACTCCTTTCCAAGAGCCACCTCTTCGTTGGGCCTCTTCTCC
>NW_027868886.1:0-251 GCF_054177405.1 Leptonychotes weddellii | reverse complement strand
TGCGCGTGTGCAGTGCCCTGTGCATGTGTCTGTATGTGTGCATGTGTGTATAGTGTGCGCGTGTGCAGTGCCCTGTGCATGTGTCTGTATGTGTGCATGTGTGTATAGTGTGTGCGTGTGCACGTGCCCTGTGCATGTGCGTATGTGTGCATGTGTGTATACTGTGTGTGTGTGCTTGTGCCCTGTGCATGTGTGTATATGTGTGCATGTGCTCGTGTCCTGTGCATGTGTGTATGTGTGCATGTGTGTAT
>NW_027868885.1:0-251 GCF_054177405.1 Leptonychotes weddellii | reverse complement strand
AGTGGCAGGACGAAGTGTGTGCGCGTGTATGAGCCCTGTGTGTGTGCATACCGTGTGCGCGTGTGCAGTGCCCTGTGCATGTGTCTGTATGTGTGCATGTGTGTATAGTGTGTGCGTGTGCACGTGCCCTGTGCATGTGCGTATGTGTGCATGTGTGTATACTGTGTGTGTGTGCTTGTGCCCTGTGCATGTGTGTATATGTGTGCATGTGCTCGTGTCCTGTGCATGTGTGTATGTGTGCATGTGTGTAT
>NW_027868884.1:0-1814 GCF_054177405.1 Leptonychotes weddellii | reverse complement strand
CATGATCTCAGGGTCCTGGGATCAAGTCCTGCATCAGGCTCCCTGCTCAGCGGGGAATCTACTTCTCCCTCTACCCTTCCCCCCTGCTCATGATCTCTTTCTCTCTCTCTCACTCTCTCCCTCCTTCTTTCAAATAAACAAAATATTTTTTTTAAAGATTTTTTTTTAAGATTTTATTTATTTATTTATTTATTTATTTGATGGAGAGAGACAGTGAGAGAGGGAACACAAGCAAGGGGAGTGGGAAAGGGAGAAGCAGGCTTTCCGCTCAGCAGAGAGCCCAATGCGGGGCTCGATCCCAGGATCCCGGGATCATGACCCGAGCCGAAGGCAGATGCCCGACAACTGAGCCACCCAGGCACCCCTAAAAAGATTTTATTTTTTAAAGATTATTTATTTGAAAAAGAGCGTGTGCGAGCATGCACAAGTGGGGGGAGGGGCAGAGGAAGAGAATCTTCAAGCAGACTCCCCACTGAGCGCAGACCCCAATTTTGGGGGGGCGGGGAGGGCTGGATCTCACAACCCATGAGCTCAGGACCTGAGCAAAAAAAACCCAAGAGTCAGATACTCAACCGACTGAGCCACGCAGGCACCCCTTAGAATTTTATTCTAAGTAATCTCTACTTCCTGGGTACCTGGGTGGCTCAGTTGATTAAGCGTCTGCCTTCAGCTTAGGTCATGATCCCAGAGTCCTGGGATCGAGGCCCGCGTAGGGCTCCTTACTCTCAGTGAGCCTGCTTCTCCCTCTCCTCCCCACTCGTGCCTTCTCTCTCTCTCTCTCTCACACACACACAATAAATACATAGAATCTTTAAAAAATAGTAATCTGTACATCCCACATGGGGCTCCAACTCACAATCCCAAGATCAAGAATCACATGCTCTATGGACTGAGCCAGCCAGGCACCCCACATTGCTTCTTTTTAATTTATGAACTATCCCCCAGCTTCACTGAGATATAATTGACATATAATGCTTTGTTTTGAACTTCTAAAATAGATTTTTAATTTAATTTTTATTTTTTTAAAGTAGGCTCCATGCTAGGCATGGAGCCCAACATGGGGCTTGAACTCATGACCCTGAGATCAAGACCTGAGTGGAATCAAGAGTCAGACACTTAACCAACTGAGCCACCCAGGCACCCCTAAAATAGATTTTTTTATTACAGCAGTAATAAGTGTTTGCTTTTTATAAAAAATAAAATCCAGTATTAAATATAAACCAAAAAGTATGTCCTTTCCTTTACCCTTTTAATTCCACTCCCCAGAAGTAACTGGTATTAACAGTTGTTTGCATTTGCTCAGGAATTTTCCATGAGTATGTGTGTCTTTTATGCCCGCAAATGATATCATACTATATATATTGTCCTACATTTTGTCTTTTTACACTTAATATATGTGTAACATCTTTCCAGGTTAATACATAAGACTTATCTTTTACTTTTAAATAGCTGCTGAAAACTCACTTGAGTGGGTATACCATGGTGTGTAGCTAATTTTGTATTTTGCTGTGATGGCAACCTTGTACACTTATATCTTGAGCTGTACAAGTGAATCTATAAATTCTTTTTCTTTTTCTTTTTTTAAAGTAATCTCCATGCCCATAGTAGGGCTTGAACTCATGACCCTGAGATCAAGAGTCTCATGCTCTACTAACGAAACCAGCCAGGCGCCCTGTAAAGAAAATTCTTTTTTTTTTTTTTAAGATTTTATTTATTTATTTGACAGAGAGAGACACAGCGAGAGAGTGAACACAAGCAGGGGGAGAGGGAGAGGGAGAAGCAGGCTTCCCGCTGAGCAGGGAGCCCCATGCAGG
>NW_027868883.1:0-251 GCF_054177405.1 Leptonychotes weddellii | reverse complement strand
TATTCAAAATATTAACTGTCGGGCACCTGGGTGGCTCAGTCGTTAAGCGGACCCTGGGATCGAATCCCACATCGGGCTCCCTGCTCAGAGGGAAGCCTGCTTCTCCCTTTCCCACTCCCCCTGCTTGTGTTCCTGCTCTCGCTGTGTCTCTCTCTGTCAAATAAATAAATAAAATCTTTAAATATATATATATATATATATAAACTGTCACAGCCCAGGTACTGATGTTTCAGAATGAACACTGGACTGTC
>NW_027868882.1:0-251 GCF_054177405.1 Leptonychotes weddellii | reverse complement strand
AGGGAGACCCCTTGCTGAGGGACAGCAGGTTTTTGTCTCACTTCCCCACAGGCCGGGAGCACTGTGTGAGCACTGGCACTGCTGTCTGATGCTGAGCAGTAATACTCAGCCTCGTCCTCAGCCTGGAGCCCAGTGATGGTCAGGGTGCCTGAGCTGCCAGACCTGGAGCCAGAGAATCGATTCGGGACCCCTGATGGTCGGTTGCTATTACTGTAGATGATGGTTCTGGGGGCTTTTCCTGGGAGCTGTTG
>NW_027868881.1:0-251 GCF_054177405.1 Leptonychotes weddellii | reverse complement strand
AGTATAATGTTTTTGCAGAAAACCTTAAATGAAAACCCTTTAAACCCTCGTGAATGAAACTCAGATTGGTATACTTAAATAAGATACCGTAAGTAAAGTTCTGAGCAGATTCCCTGGTACACAGTGAAAACAACAAATGGTGGTTCTCATCATGTCCACCACCACCATCTCCATCACCTCCACCACCTCCACCATCACCACCATCACCTCCACCACCACCACCACCACCACCACCATCTCCATCACCTCCA
>NW_027868880.1:0-251 GCF_054177405.1 Leptonychotes weddellii | reverse complement strand
AATCGGTAAAGTGCCTACTTTGAATTAAGGAATAACTACTAAAGTCAGTGTGCATGCAGGTACTTACATTGGCCCTTGTTACTTGAGTCTGAGGATCTATCAACCTGAAATTTTAAGAGATTCATTATATCACACATGCTGGATAAACTTATATTCTTAGAAGCATCCGCAGAGGTTCAGAATGAAATCACACAAAACAAGAAGGCCTGGCTGAGGGCAAGGTGATGACTCCGTGGTACTATCCAAAGGGG
>NW_027868879.1:0-251 GCF_054177405.1 Leptonychotes weddellii | reverse complement strand
TATATGTTAAAAAAAAAAAAGAAGATAGTAGGAAGGGAAAAATGAAGGGGGTGGAATTCGGAGGGGGGGATGAACCATGAGAGACTATGGTCTCTGAGAAACAAACTGAGGGTTCTAGAGAGGAGGGGGGTGGGGGGATGTGTTAGCCTGGTTATGGGTATTAAAGAGGGCACATAATGAATGGAGCACTGGGTGTTATATGCAAATAATGAATCATGGAACACTACATCAAAAACTAGTTATGTAATATA
>NW_027868878.1:0-251 GCF_054177405.1 Leptonychotes weddellii | reverse complement strand
ATATGTTAAAAAAAAAAAAAGAAGATAGTAGGAAGGGAAAAATGAAGGGGGGGGAATTCGGAGGGGGGGATGAACCATGAGAGACTATGGTCTCTGAGAAACAAACTGAGGGTTCTAGAGAGGAGGGGGGTGGGGGGATGTGTTAGCCTGGTTATGGGTATTAAAGAGGGCACATAATGAATGGAGCACTGGGTGTTATATGCAAATAATGAATCATGGAACACTACATCAAAAACTAGTTATGTAATATA
>NW_027868877.1:0-251 GCF_054177405.1 Leptonychotes weddellii | reverse complement strand
TATTCCATAGTCAGTGCTTAGGAAACAATGAGAAAAAAAAGAAAACTCCCTTTGGAAGTTGTATCTCAGGACAGATGCACATTCCACATTTAAATGATAAATGTAAACAAAAGTTCTCATAAGTGTTATGGAAGAGGGTTCATGATGCCATGAACACATACAATAGTGAGATTGGACTCAGTGCTGGGTTGTGGATTTACCTAAGAAGCAGCAACAGAGATGAGACTAGTGGTATTGAAGAGAACAGGTAG
>NW_027868876.1:0-251 GCF_054177405.1 Leptonychotes weddellii | reverse complement strand
AATCGGTAAAGTGCCTACTTTGAATTAAGGAATAACTACTAAAGTCAGTGTTCATGCAGGTACTTACATTGGCCCTTGTTACTTGAGTCTGAGGATCTATCAACCTGAAATTTTAAGAGATTCATTATATCACACATGCTGGATAAACTTATATTCTTAGAAGCATCCGCAGAGGTTCAGAATGAAATCACACAAAACAAGAAGGCCTGGCTGAGGGCAAGGTGATGACTCCGTGGTACTATCCAAAGGGG
>NW_027868875.1:0-251 GCF_054177405.1 Leptonychotes weddellii | reverse complement strand
AATAAAAACTTTTTTTGAAAAACGTATATTGTGAAATAATTGAGTCCTTTCTAATTTTACTGAGGATTGCATACATTCTGTGGCCTTTACTCAGAGAGTATGAGGCAGCATCTGTGATTTCACTTGTACTCCCCTCAGCATTATTTAAAAACTTATTGGGAGATTACACTGCAGGCTGAACAACAGGATCAAAGTAATTTTTTGTCATGTTTTTTTTTACTATAATATCTCATAGTTACTCAGACTACCAG
>NW_027868874.1:0-251 GCF_054177405.1 Leptonychotes weddellii | reverse complement strand
TAGAATAATATAATGTGGTTTGTAACCAAAGGAGAGAGACACTAGGAGAAGTTTAGTGTGAGATTTTCACTAGTTGTATAATCTATGAAATCTAGTGGAAGAAACTATTCAAAGCTTTGAAGTTTGGGCTTGTCTAGAAGTTGGTAAAAACAGAAGTTCAAAACTGGTCCATTGACCCCCATGGTAATAATAAGGCAAAGAGGCAAAGGCGTTGTAGATACCTAAAATAGCATTCAAGAGAAAGGTCCTAA
>NW_027868873.1:0-1814 GCF_054177405.1 Leptonychotes weddellii | reverse complement strand
GTCTATCCAACAAGAAGATCTAACAATTGTAAATTTCTATGCCCCTAACATGGGAGCAGCGAAATATAAATGCCAATTAATAACAAAAGCAAAGAAACACATTGACAACAATACAATAATAGTGGGGGACTTTAACAGCCCCCTCACTGAAATGGACAGATCATCTCAGCAAAAGATTAACAAGGAAATAAAGACTTTAAATGACACACTGGACCAAATGGACTTCACAGATATATTCAGAACATTCCATTCCAAAGCAACCGAAAACACATTCTTCTCTGGTGCCCACGGAACATTCTCCAGAATAGATCACATCCTAGGTCACACATCATGTCTCAAGCAGTACCAAAAGATTGGGATCATTCCCTGCAAATTTTCAGACCACAATGCTTTGAAACTAGAACTCAATCACAAGAGGAAAGTCGGAAAGAACTCAAGTACATGGAGGCTAAAGACCATCCTACTAAAGAATGAATGGGTCAACAAGGAACTTAAAGAAGAATTAAAAAAAATTCATGGAAACCAATGAAAATGAAAACACAACTGTTCAAAATCTTTGGGATGCAGCAAAGGCAGTCCTAAGAGGAAAGTACATTGCAATATAAGCCTTTGTCAAGACACAAGAAAGGTCTCAAGTACACAACCTAACCCTACACCTAAAGGAGCTGGAGAAAGAACAGCAAATAAAGCCTAAACCCAGCAGGAGAAGACAAATAATAAAGATCAGAGAAGAATCAATGAAATAGAAACCAAAAGAACAGTAGAACAGATCAATGAAACTAGGAGCTGGTTCTTTGAAAGAATTAACAAGAGTGATAAACCCCTGCCCAGACTTATCAAAAAGAAAAGAGAAATGACCCAAATAAAGAAAATAATGAATGGAAGAGGAGAGATCACAACCAACACCAAAGAAATACAAACAATTATAAGAACATATTATGAGCAACTATAGGCCAGCAAATTAGATAATCTGGAAGAAACGGATGCCATCCTAGAGATGTATCAACTACCAAAACTGAACCAGGAAGAAATAGAAAACCTGAACAGACCTATAACCACCAAGGAAATTGAAGCAATTATTAAAAATCTCCCGAAAAACAAAAGTCCAGGGCCAGATGGCTGCCCAGGGCCAGACGGCATCCCAGGGAATTTCTACCACATTTAAAGAAAAATTAATACCTATTCTTCTGAAATTGTTCCAAAAAATAGAAATGGAAGGAAAACATCCAAACTCATTTTATGGGGCCACCATTACCTTGATCCCAAAACCAGACAAAGACCCCATCAAAAAGGAGAATTACAGACCAATATCCTTGATGAACATGGATGCAAAATTTCTCACCAAAAAACTAGCCAATAGGATACAACAGTACATTAAAAGGATTATTCACCACAACCAAGTGGGATTTACCCTGGGCTACAAGGTTGGTTAAACATCCGCCAATCAATCAATGTGATACAATACATCAATAAAAGAAAGAACAAGAACCATATGATCCTCTCAATAGATGAAGAAAAAGTATTTGACAAAGTACAGCACCCTTTCTTGACCAAAGCCCTTCAGAGTATAGGCATAGAGGGTACATACCTCAATATCATAAAAGCCATCTATGAAAAACCTATAGCAAATATCATTCTCAATGGGGAAAAACTGAGAGCTTTCTCCCTAAGGTCAGGAACATGGCAGGGATGTCCACTATCACCACTGCTATTCAACATAGTATTAGAAGTCCTAGCCACAGCAATCAGACAATAAAAAGAAATCAAGGGCATCTGAATCGGCAAAGAAGAAGTCAAACTTTCACTCTTTGCAG
>NW_027868872.1:0-251 GCF_054177405.1 Leptonychotes weddellii | reverse complement strand
GGGAGGCTAGTCAAGCATCAGTCATCTTTCCCCACGTATGCAAGCTTCACTGCATTTAAATTATTTTTCTAGAAGATGCTTTATCCAGATTTATTTTGAATTATTTGTGTAAAAAATACTTATTGGATAAGAAAATGACAAGCTCTTTCACAACATTACCAAATGCCTAATCTTTCCTATGTCCATCACAATACCTGAATATATGGATAATTATTCTCTTTTGATTCTACATGATAGCCTCTTGATACCCA
>NW_027868871.1:0-251 GCF_054177405.1 Leptonychotes weddellii | reverse complement strand
GTCAATTCCTGCAACAAAATGTCTCCTATTTTCCTTTTTATTTCCTAAATTAACTTTTTAAATATCATGTTTATTGTTTAAAACATATGTGGCCTTGATATATTATATAGTGATTCCATGTTATAGATTTTACCCTATGTCTCTACTATCCCTATCTCTCCACTTCATCAACAAATGTGAGCTCATGAAAATCATCTATACTTCATGTGTGTGTATGTTTGTGTGCTTTTGTTATCAGAACAAAGCAAGGG
>NW_027868870.1:0-251 GCF_054177405.1 Leptonychotes weddellii | reverse complement strand
CAGAACCTTTGTTCTCTAATTATGGGGTATTGGCAAGACATTTGGATAGACAGGCAATAAAAATATTTCTGTCTTTTATTTTCAGGCATTTGACTATGAACAAAAGAAGCTATTAGCAACCAAAGGTATGTGCTATGTTAATGACCTAGTACTTTGATTTTTCTTTTTTTTCTAGGAGACCATAAAAAGTTTCCTAGTAGTCATGTTGAATTGAGAAATTGGACCTTCATAAAAAGAAACCTAGAATGTTG
>NW_027868869.1:0-251 GCF_054177405.1 Leptonychotes weddellii | reverse complement strand
ATGGCAAGATTTCATTCTTTTTATGGTTGAGTAATATTCCACTATATATATACCACATCTTTATCCATTCATCAATCGATGGGCACTTGGGCTATTTCCATAATTTGGCTATTGTACATAATCCTGCTATAAACATCAGGGTGCATGTATCCCTTTGAATTGGTATTTTTGTATTCTTTGGATAAATACCTAGTAGTGCAATCGCTGGATCATAGGGTAGTTCTATTTTTAACTTTTTTTTTTTTCTGTCT
>NW_027868868.1:0-251 GCF_054177405.1 Leptonychotes weddellii | reverse complement strand
AGATACTCTCATTTTGCTGGTTAAGTCCAGGAAATGGCTCATTTAGTCATTTTGAGAATTCTAATCTTTTTCCTCACTTAGTTACTCCCCACAAGGACCAGCAAGTACACAAGCCTTTGTGAGTCGCAGACTTTGCTGAAGACATGGTATAATGGAAAGGGACAGCAGATAACCTTGCTGAGTTGAGTATCTGACCTTTTGTTTCTGTGCAATTCTTTGGGCATTTCTATCATCTTAGATTCTAGGCTTCT
>NW_027868867.1:0-251 GCF_054177405.1 Leptonychotes weddellii | reverse complement strand
CCCCCGGGGAGGATTCGGATGGATGGGGTGACTGTGGGCCCTATGGACAGCCCTGGGACGCCCCTCCTTGCCCCTCCTTCCCTCCAGTCTGGCCAGGACATGGGAACCATAGAGGCTGTAACTGGGTTGCGGGGGAGGGGCCGGCCCTCGGCGCTGTTCGGATCCCTGACCCACTGCTCTGCAGTCTTGACACCCGTCTGCAGAACCTCCCATCCTCAGCGCACAGGCTTGGGAGTCCTGCGAGGGCGCCG
>NW_027868866.1:0-251 GCF_054177405.1 Leptonychotes weddellii | reverse complement strand
TATCACCTACCTTTACCTTTACACTCACTTATTATTTCTTTTGTCACTTGGAAACTTCTACTAATGTAAGTGTCATAGGATTCTGAAACCACTAATTTGCTGACTGGAATGTGAGGTCTGTAAGAGAAAAGATGAACAAAGGCAATGAAAACATTTTGATCCCAAGACAAAGCAATAGATAGGATTCTTTTTTTTTTTTTAATTTTTTATTCTTATGTTAATCCCCATACATTACATCATTAGTTTTAGAT
>NW_027868865.1:0-251 GCF_054177405.1 Leptonychotes weddellii | reverse complement strand
GAATTGTAAACTTTAACTGGTGAATTGTATGGCATATGAATTCTCTCTCTCTCCCAACATGCTTACATATATTTAAAGAATCGGCACACAATTCTGAATGAATCTCAGGACCACTTTACCATTGATATCAGTTTGTGAGTGTTCAAATATCACTGAGAAGCTCACGTTGGCCAAGCACCGAAACAAATTCCAGATGTGCTAAAGACTTGACAGATACCATGGAACTATGACAATTTGGAAGACAATCCGGG
>NW_027868864.1:0-251 GCF_054177405.1 Leptonychotes weddellii | reverse complement strand
ATGCAACCATTGCAATACTGAAAGCTTCAAAAATATATTTTATTTCTACTTTTCTCTTCACAGTGCAAGATGATGGTATGCATTTATACCTAGATAAATAGAAAGATTGATAAATTGGGCGCCTGGGTGACTCAGTTGGTTAAGCGACTGCCTTCAGCTCAGGTCATGATCCCAGGGTCCTGGGATCGAGTCCCGCATCGGGCTCCCTGCTCTGCGGGGAGCCTGCTTCTCCCTCTCCCACTCCCCCTGCT
>NW_027868863.1:0-251 GCF_054177405.1 Leptonychotes weddellii | reverse complement strand
CTGGTGATGCTTGGGCATCTCAGGAAATGCCTGACCCCAGGCTCTGCATCCTGTTCTGTCACCCCACCTTCTCCACCTGCTCTTGCTGTGGCTTGCTTCCATCTCACTGCCTAGACCCCTGGACTGGCACTTAGGTTGGCTGTTAGCACCTTCTAGCCGCCCCTTGAGGCCTGCTCTTCCCTTCCCAGAGCCCAGCCACCTGGATCTCCAGGAGGAGCTGACTCTAGGCCCCCACTTATTCAGAGAGGGAA
>NW_027868862.1:0-1814 GCF_054177405.1 Leptonychotes weddellii | reverse complement strand
TTCTTCATCGTCGATTATTACTTTGAAAGAGTCATAACTAACATGCTTTAGTATCAAAACATCAGGGTTGTAAGCATATGAATAACTGTATTCAGAACACGTAAACTTTAAACCGTTCTTAAAGGGTATGACACGACCATGATCACAACCGTTAAAATCACCTCCCACAATCTCGGTTTCACCTATAACGCCATAACCATCCATTGCAAGGTCTTCTAAGTCACCATATGCGACTGCCGTGTTAGAAACTACCAAACCTAACAGTATTAAACTTAACTTTTTCATAATTTATCCTAATTAATTAAAAAGTACATACTTACCAATAACTCTGCCTACTAAATTGCAATCTCCCATTGGTCTCATTTGCTGGTCTGGCCAATCAGGGTTCAGAGGTTTTAAATACATATCCTCGCTAGTCTCCCCTAGTACAAGCTGCTTAAAGGTGGCCTCTGTGTCATCGTTGCAAGACACCACAACTAGGTTACCATCCTTTAGAGTAAACAATCCTGCTTCAGGTTCTACATAGATGATGTCATTTGGTTCAAATTTAGGGCACATGCTACGTCCCCTTACTATTAACGCAAAACCGTGTTTGGACAGGTTAGTAGGGCGAGGTGCATATCCCAATATATCACTCATAGTTACAGGATCAACATTTGACCATGCACCTGCGGCTACCCAGCTAATAATAGGCACTTGCCCTAATTCCGACATCGTCACTCGCTCTGTGCCTATTGGTGTGACATCATCACTACCTCTAGTTTCAATTTGATTAATTTTTTCCTGTAACTCAGTAAATGAAGGTTTTTTCTTTACTTTACCTGTTAGTAACCAATCCGTATCGCACTTTAAAAATGCTGCCAACTTTGAAGCATAGCTTCCTGACGGTTTAGTATCGCCTTTAACCCAACTAGAAATAGTCGCTTTTCCTGCCCCAGTAGCCCTTTTAATGTCAGCTTGGCTTACCTTTAACAACTTCATTCTTTCTTTAATTCTATCTGCTGTCGTTTGCATTTTAGAAACTCCTATTGTTCGTATATCAAAACATATCTAGTTGACAAAGTCCCGAACAATATGTTCTAATTAACGAACATAATTAATTCGGATATAAGAACTATGACACTAGATGATATTACTACTTATTTTGATGGTGTGAGTTATCGAGACTTAGGTGATCTTCTTCATGTCTCAGCAAGTCAATTCACTTATTACAAAGAAAATGGCGTACCCGAAGGGCGTCAAGCGATTATCCATATATTGACAAATGGCGCTTTAGAGGCTGATTTGTCAGATTTTGACTTGGAAAAAATAAATGTATTTAACCAATTAAACCAACAACCCGAAACAGAGGAAGCATAAAAATGTGCCACACCCCAATACATCAATTATCAGAGCAAATAGCTGAAATAGCCCGCAACAATCATCAATTTTTATTGCGCAGACTTGCAGACAAGACGCAAGTTGCTACTGCCAAGGCGACAGGCGCTAGTGAGACTAAGATTAGTCGTCTTATTGGCAGTGAGAACAAGCAAGGGGATTTAGAGCTGTTTGCGATTATATGCGCGGTATTAGATATCAAATTGACTGATAAAGAAGCGGTCTATTGTGATAGGCGCACGGCAGAGGCAATGGCGACGATGTTACGCACAAGCGTTAATAGTCCTGATTTTATTAATATTATTTTTAATCAAAATGGTAGTTATGAGTAGGTATTAATTATGGCGATTGAACTCGGTACAAAAATTAAGAACGGTGCTGTTGAGAGTGCCAAGCGCTACATATTAGATAACACAGATAGCGCTGGTTATATCAGC
>NW_027868861.1:0-13170 GCF_054177405.1 Leptonychotes weddellii | reverse complement strand
GGGAGGGAGGAGGGAGGGGGGAGGGAGGAGGGAGGGAGGAGGGTGCCTCAGCAGCAGGTGGAAGCATGGGAAGGGCTCAGGGGAGACGTCCGTGTCTCTGCCAATCTGGGAATGCTGGCCAAGCTGTGGAGACCCCAGTTATCCAGGGAGACCCAAAGCGGGGTGGTGGGCGGAGGGATGGGGCCCGGGAGGGAGGGCGGGAGGGCATGAGTCACTTCCTGGGCCAAGGGGAAGGGATGACTCACACTCTGTTGCCCCTGGATGGGGCTCCCAGGGGAATTCTGGAGTTGGCCATTGTGAGCACGGCTTGAGGGGCTGTGGGGAGTACAGACTTGAGGGTACCCCAACCATTTAGTTCCTATGTCCAAATTGGATACCCCTCAGGCCAGTGGGGGTCCAGAGATCCCCCTCCAAGAGGTCCTCCCAGCCAAGGTAAACTGAGGCTGGAATGCCCTTCCCCTCCCTCAAATGAGGATCCCTCTCTTCCTCCTCTCTGGCCACAGGGCTTAGCTAGTTCTACCCTCAGCCTCGACCCACTTCCTCTTTGCAGGACAGACCACAAAATGACCTTCCCTAGCAGGGTGGGACCTGGACTGATTTGCCCCCAGTTCCCAAAGCCCCAAATAGCAACCGTCATGCTCAGAACTGCCCTAGGAGGCAGGGGCTCTGGTCATGTCCATTCTACAGATGGACAAACTGAGGCTTGGAGCCCAGAAACAGCTCAGGAAGAATCCAGTGAAAAAAGGGGGACTGAGGAAAGTGGAATCGAGTTCAAGTTTCCCAGACTGTGGTGTGTGTGTGTGTGTGGGGGGGTTCTTTTGTGCCCCATCCCCTCCACTGGGGCTGGGCTGGGATCTCCTCCCCCACCACCAAGGCTGCTGGGCCAGGCGTTCTGCATCTGGGGCCTTGGAAGTCACCTAAACAGGAGCCAGGAGAGGAGCTGCTGGTCATCCGCTCTGGGTCCCATCTGGTTTGCATTGCCTGTGCAGCCCTGAGCAATAGGTTCTTGCTTAGGGACCCTGGGGGCAGGGGGCGGGGCAGTCACCCTCCTCTTGCTCCTCCTGCTAAGGACCCCCAGCCCAGACCCCAGGCCCACCAGTGTCCTGCCCAGAAGGCAATTAGACAAAGTAAAATAAAAAATAAAGTGCTGTTGCTTAATTCTTACTGTGAACCAGGAATAGTTGTGTCAAGCTCACTCAACACTTAATCCTATAAAGTGGAGATGATTTTACTGCTGTGGAAAATGAGCTCAGCGGCTCCATGACTTGGCCTCAGGGACACACGACCCCCCATTAGTTGTGTCCCACTTAGACTCCCGTCCTTGCTCCTGAGGAAAGCCAGGGTGGGGATGTTGGGGGAGTCCCTGCGCTCGTGCCTGCCACACTGGGCCAGCACAGGGAACCCCTGTCCCTGTGGCCCAGGGAAGCTCTGGTTGGGGCACCCCAAATGTCATTTCCTCACTCTGTTGCCTGGTCGCTCAGGCAACAAGCTGTCCCAATAACGGTTAGAGACGCTCTGGGTGGGGCGGGAAGGGAGGAGGGGGGGGTGGGGGAAAGTCACAGTGAAAAATCAAGTTCAAACCCACAGCTGGCAAAATTCCTTCAACCCACGGCGGAGTCCTGGCTGGGTCTGGGGGAGCAAGGGTGGGGGTCTCTGGGGTTGCCCTTGTCACCGAGACAGTGGGGGACATGTTGGGAGTACCCCCCCCCGCATTGGAGGGGTCCTGGCTCCTAGCTCCCCAGCATCCCCCATGCCCTCTGTTAAAAGCAGTTGCCTACAGGGTCCCAGCACTCACTTTTTGCCCTCTCTCCTTCCCCCGTGTCTCAGTTTCCCCTCTTAGGGAGGCAGCCCCCAAAGTGTCTCTGGGACAGAGCTCGGAGATCTGCGTGGCAGTGGGGGCTCCTAGAGCACCTTGAGAGCACTGCCAGCCCTTCTCCTCATGTGCCTGCCTGGCCATGTGGCTTCCTCCGCCGCGGGGTCCCGGAGCTGCCAGCCACACCTTCCATTTCTCCACGGGGCACGGAGCGCCAAGGAGCCCAGGGGTGCTTTCCGCACAGCCCCCTCGTCCCTCCCCGCGGGGCCCCCAAATCCTCACCTTGAAGGAGGAGAAGGAAGCTGCGGCGGCGGCCGGGGCCTCCCATGGTCTGAACTGCCCGCAGGGGAAACAGAGGAAGGGCCGGGCGGTCCAGTTTCCCCAGGCTGGGCGGCTGCGCGGCATCCCGAGGCTGGCCGGGACTTTATGAAAGCCGGCGGGGCGGGGGGGGGGGGGGTGGAGGGCAGCGGCTGGCCCAGGGCCCTCCCCGGAACTGGCGGGGCAGCTGGAAGCCAACAGGAAAGTGCAGTAAAAACACAGACTCAGAGGCGTTGCACGGGCTCACACACACACACACACACACACACACGCACGCGCGCACGCACACACACGGGAGCAACCTGCTCTGCTGGCAAATCCTCTGCCTCCAGTCACACCATCTGAGCGCCTGACCAACTCGCTGGCCCCCCTGTGCCTGGGCTGGCTGTACCCCAGTGGAAAGTGGGGCTGTGCGGGCGGGGGTGGGGTGGGAGTCGTGCCCGGGGCCCCGCCTGACTCTTCTTGCAGGGGTGTTTAGGTTGGGGGGGGCCATGTCAGAAATAGCTTGGGGCTCGCATGTTGGAGGCGGCCCTGAGCTCGCTGCCTTGGCAAGCCTGCCTGCGTCTCCGGGGCCGGCGTCTGAGGCAACAGCACCCCCAAACCCTGCTTCCCAGGTGAGGAAACTGAGGTAGCGAGTCCAGAGTCCAAATGGAAGCTGGGGGAGTTTGAAGGGGCCCTTCATGGGGGCCAGGCAGGCCCCAAGAAGAGAATTTGCAGGACCACGGGCCAGCTCGCTTCTGGAGCTGGCCTTTCTGGACCAGCCTTCCCCTGGGTGGGAAACTTACATTTCAGGGACTCCTGGGCAGCAACAGAGAATCACGTGATGAAAGAGTTGTTTCCTTTTCTAATAAACCACATGACTGGCTTCTCTCCTGAGCCATCTAATAATTTTTTATAAAGCGCTTAACTGGAGCCAGGCCTGATTCTCCTAGAATTATCTATGTATCTATTTTAACCCACTTGCTCTGCAAAACTCGAGGCAGGTGGGGCTATGATTCCCATTTTACAGAGGGGGAGGTCGAGGCACAGGTAACAAGTGGCTGAACCGGGACCCGTAAGCAGGCAGCCCAGTCTTCGAGTCCCTGCCAGAGCTCAAGGTCCAGAAGAAAGTCTCTACTGGGTGCTAATGTGTCTTTAACACCTTGGCGGCCTGGGGTTTAGCCGGGGCAGTATTTATGTTCCTTGTGCTATCATTTGTTTTTTGATTTACCAACTCTTCAGGGCAACGAGAGGGTTTTGCAACTAGGATGTCAATATAAAGTTTCCTTTTTAAATGAATGGTTTTGGGGCTGCAAAAGTGTAGAAAATTAAAGAAAATAGTAAGTACATGATAGGTCGAAGGGGGAAGATTGCTGGTCATGGAAAAAAAAGGTCACAAATGGCTGAAAGCAGAGAAGCATTATCCCAGAGATGATGGAACACCTCCACCCCCGGAATTAACCCCTTCCTGTCCTCTTCCTCCCCCCCTCCCCGCCCCCAATCCCATTGTCCTGGGTGGGGCATGGGAAGGGTTCTGCCAGAGGACCCAAGGGACTTGGGTGTTGGGGGCGGGAGGACCCAGGAGGAGGCTGGGAGGGGAGGGGGCCAGACCAGATCTGGAGTGGATTTTTGAATTTTTTTTTTCCAGAATCTGGAAACCTTAGGGCTGGACATGCCCTCCCCACAGGATTGCAGGTCAGACAGCTGGTACCTGGAGAAGCTGGGGCTTGGGGGTTCCAGCTTGGGGGAGGCTGGAGGAGCTGCCTTGGGTATTGTCCCCACACCTATCCTCACCCTCGGTGTCCATCTATTCTTTGGCCTTTTCCTCCCTGGTGTGTGTCTTGGGCCCTTGGAGCAGGTCTGACCTCCCCGGGACTCAGTTTTCCTGTCTGGTGAATGGGATTAAAATGCCTGCCCACTGGCCTCACAGAACAGGGTGAGGAAGGAACAGGGTAACAGGAGAAAAGACTTGGAGATGTTGGCTGCAAGATTGGGGAAGGCACGAAGAAGGACATCCTCAGCACCACCACCACAATCTGGCCTGTCAGCAAGTCCTGGGGCCTTGCCTTCAGATAGACCCAGAATTTTCCCACCTCTCCTCATTGGCCCCCTGCCCTGGTCTAGGTCTGTCACCTCCAGCCTTGGTGTTCTGGTTCCTGCCCCCACACTCGGTTCCCCTCACAGTGGCCCAAGGTCACCTGCGAACGCCTGAGTCAGGTCACACCCCTCCTCATCTCAAGAGCCCTCCATGGCTCCCACCTCACTGGTAAAACCCCAAGTCCTCTCACAGCACATAAGACCCTGCATGATCTGCCCTGTCACCTCTGTGCCCTCACCTCCTCCTGCACTTCCCATGCTCACTTGGCTGCAGTTTTCCTTGTGGAAAACACCAGGCACAGTCTGACCTCAGGGCTTTTGCACGAGCTGCTGCCTCTGCCTGGAATATTCTTACCCCAGATAACCTCCTGGTTCCTTCCCTCCTCCTCTTCATGTTTTGGCTCAATTTCCTGACCCACCCCTTGAGTCCAAATGTAATCTCCTCCCATCTTCAGCACCCCAGATCCTCCCAATGTTCTCGATTCTCCATTCTCTGTAGCACCTCGCCACCTCTCATCATGGACTATACCTATTTACCTTGTTTACCGTCTGCCCCCACCCCTACTAGACTGTCAGCTCCAGGGGCAGGACTTTGGTCCATTCGTGTCTCTGCAGTGCCGGCAAAGAGCCTGCATCCAGTAGGGCTCCATACTTAGTAACCACCCCCAACACACACACACCGCTGTCATTCCCCCCACTGAAGGAAACCCCCTTCAAGCTTCCTGATCTGGCCCTTGCTGGGCTATCACACTGTTCCTCCTCCTTCCCTCTGCCCTGAAGTTTCAGGCCCGCTGACCTATTTGGCAGCAACCCCCCCTTCCCCGGACAATCTTGTGACCTCTGTTTCACAGCAGGGAGGCAGGGACATGATGGGTCCCTATGTGTCAGATGGGAAACTGGCACCTGGAGGGCTGGACCACTGGTAAGAGGTTCCTCAACTAGGAAGTGGCTAAGCCAGGATTATTCAAATAATAATAATAATAATACTATTTATACTGCATTGTATTACATTCTATTCTATATTTTGGTTATTGTAGCTACGACAGTAACAAATCATCCTGGTGGAAGATAGTGCTCATCCAGCGCCTCCTGTATTCCTGGCCCCCTTCTAAGCACTCTACAGGGACTGAATTCACTTATCTTCCCGCCAGCCCTAGAAGGCAGCAGCCCTA
The DNA here is from genome assembly GCF_054177405.1 of Leptonychotes weddellii. NCBI lineage: Eukaryota > Metazoa > Chordata > Mammalia > Carnivora > Phocidae > Leptonychotes > Leptonychotes weddellii. The sequence continues at coordinate 7,791 of NW_027868861.1, read as the reverse complement.
GAAGGCAGGTGCCGTAATTTCCATCTGGCGGGCGGGGTAATGGAGGCTTGCACAGTCACAGGGCACACCCGTCTCAGATCAGAGGTCCCGGGCAAACCCGATCTCTTCCTCTTTGGGACCCTGTGGTCATGGTCTTAAAGAAGAGCACAAATCGGGGCGCCTGGGTGGCTCAGTTGGTTAAGCGACTGCCTTCGACTCAGGTCATGATCCTGGAGTCCCGGGATCGAGTCCCGCATCGGACTCCCTGCTCAGCGGGGAGTCTGCTTCTCCCTCTGATCCTCCCCCTCTCATGCTCTCTGTCTCCCATTCTCTCTCTCAGATAAATAAATAAAAAATCTTAAAAAAAAAAAAAAAGAGCACAAATCGCAGGGGTGTAGCTAGGAGTGGACGCTCAGTGAACAGCAGCTTGGCCCTTAGGAGAGGGAGACAAGGGGACCCCAGGGTCCTGCCTCCCGGCTTCTTGTGCTGCCTGTCTCTGCCCAGCACCCACGCAAGCCCAAGCTGAAGTGGGGGGGTCAGATGGGGTCTCCAGCTGGAGGGGGGCTAACAGGAAGCCCCCTGCCTGGGAGACAATGGCAGAGGAAGGGGCCGGGCCAACCCCCACGCGGATGAGCCCAGCTGCCGGCTCCAGGAGGGCAACACAGCTATTGTGAGGCCAGACAGCTGTCCCTGAGCCAGGAAGCCCCAGGAAGCCAGGGAAGAAAGTGGGAGGTCGCTGGCTGACCCTGACCCCCGACCCAGGGCAGGTCTGACAATGGGCCCTTGGTCTCCTCCTGCAGGCTGGACACCTGGATTTCCCCTGAGGCTGGGGCCCCCAGGGTCCACCTGACGAGGGGCTCCTGGTGCAGAGCCCTGCCTAGCCCCAGCTGGCATCCTCCTAACCCCTACCACCCACACTGCCCTGCCCAGCCTGGGGAGTTAGGAGGCAGCGCTGAGTGGGGCCATATTTATAGCTCCCTGGCACTGCTGAGCAAACTTCTAAATACAGATGCCGAGCTATTTGGGGCCTCGGCCCTGGGGTGGAGTGGGAGCAGAGGGCACCGCACGTGTGCCTCCCAGGCCTAGGCCCTCGAGATGCTTGGGCCTCTCAGTCTCCGGGCGCCGAGGCTGCAGGGGCTCATGGGGGGGCAGTTTGTCTGTCTGAGTGGGGGCACACAGAAAGAGCCGCGGTAGAGTTGCCCACAGCCACAACACAGGGAAACTGCCCGAAAGGGGTGCAGGCACGTTCCAGGCCCAGGAGGGCATACGTTTGTGCCTGGTGTCCCCAATGTCCCATTCCTTCTTTTACCCCAAGACCCACTGGAGTAGGGAAAGTGGACTGAGGTGTCACCACAATGTTCTCAGCTTCTAGGAAATAAAGGCCCCCAGGAAGTTGCAGGGACGGCCCTGAACCCCAAACAAATGCCAGCTCTTAGCAACCCACTTCCCCTTCCCCATCGGTGCTGATCTCACTGGTGGCCCGGGTGGGGGCTGGTGACATGGCTGGGGGTGGGGGTGGGGCTATAAATAGCCGGTTTATAAGCAGCTGCAGAGCCAGCTGGGACAGATGGTGGCCCTGGAGCCCAGAGGGCTTCTCATGCCCAGCAGGACCCCAGAGTGTCACTCCCTCCCAGCAGTTGCCAAAATTTGGGGAAGTAAGGGGGACGTGAGGGACAAGTTGCTTAAAACCAGCAACGTCAATGATTCTTTAAAGCAGCACCTTAACTCGATGGCCACAGACTTGAATGGAAGCTTAGTGCTTCCTCAGCTACGGGCTCACAGGATTGGAATATCATACAGTCAGTGAAAAAGAACGCCAAGATGGGCTGGCTCTTGGCAACACGCTCCTTTCTTAATTTAACAAATGGAAGGGGCTCCTGGCTGACTCAGTTGATGGACTGTGCAACTCTTGATCTCGGGGTTGTGGGTTTGAGCCTTGCGTTAGGTGTAGAGATTGCTTAAAAATAAAATCTTTTTTTTTTTTTAAGTAGGCTCCACACCCAGCCTGGAGCCCAACACAGGGCCTGAACTCATGACCCTGAGATCAAGACCAGAGCTGAGATCAAGAGTCGGACACTTAACTGACTGAGCCACCCAGACGCCCCTAAAAATAAAACCTTTAAAAAAAAGAGTGAAGGGGCACCTGGCTGGCTCAGTTGGTTAAGCCATCTGCCTTCGGCTCAGGTCATGATCCCAGGGTCCTGGGATCGAGCCCCGCATCGGGCTCCCTGCTCAGCAGGAAGCCTGCTTCTCCCTCTTCCACTCCCCCTGCTTATGTTCCCTCTCTCTCTGTGTCTGTCTCTGTCAAGTAAATAAATAAAATGTTTTAAAAAATAAAAATAAATAAAAAATTTTAAAAAGAGTGATGTGCAAAAACCTTCATTTATTTGACAGGTGTCATGGTAGAAAATTTTTTTTCTGCTCTCCTGAGGCATAATTGACAAATAAAATTGTGATAGGCTTAAAGCATGTGACGCGATGATTTGATTATAGTAGAATCCTGAGGAAAAAAGTACCCAAAGCCCCACACGAAAGCTACCCTCATTCTAAAGCTCACACACAGAGAAAATGAAACAAGATAAGATTTCAGCATACAAACATATGTAAGAACACTTTTAGAAAGCCAGTGGGGGAATAAGAAACAGACCTCTGGGTGCTGGAGGGGGGGAGCAGGGTTCTGTCCCAGCTCACCGTGGGGGGAGGGGCTCGTAGGTGTGCCTTATGGAATTAAAAAAAAATAGTGAATAAAGTAAGTTAAAGTGGGTCACGGATAGACTGATGGTCATTGATTCTGGGAACTGGAGGCCTTGTAAATATTTTTTGGAAATTTTAAAATGTTTGAAGGCTTTAATGAGAAGCACTTAGAGGAAGCGAAGAGAAATGGAAGGCAGTGCCCAGGGGAGGCCCAGCTGGGGACAGGGAGCAGCAAGGCAGGTGGCAGTGGGTCGTGTGGGTGGGAACTGGCAGCCACTAACAGGAAGCCCTGCAGCCCCGAGCTGGGAATGCTGGGCGGCACTCGGGGGGCCTTTTTGCCTCTTCCTCACGGAGCTCTCAGCCTCTTCCCCATTTTGCAAGGGTTTCTGGGAGTGGGGTGCTGCAGGCAGCCAGTGCCCAGTGAGGATGAGCTCCATCTCCAGGGGCCCTGCCATGGGGGCCCAGGATGTGGGACAGGGAGGGGAAGGAAGAGGGTTCAGGCTGACTGCCCACATCAACTTCTCCCTGTGCCTCAGTGTCCCCATCAGGGCTCCCTACGTCACTGGTCTCTGGGGTCCTGGGCCACGGTGCTGGTACTGATGATCATGACCAGTCCCAGAAAGAGGTGATGTATTTTGGGAGCCAGGTGCTTCAGAAAGAATAAACCCCACCCCCAGCACTCTTTCAGATTGAGGTCTCCCTTCCTCAAACTTGAGAACGGTTTGCCCATTCCTCAAAATGTTAAACAGAGTGACCCTGAGACCTAGCAACTCCACTCTTAGGTAGATGCCCGAAACAGCTGAAGGCAGGGACTCCAACAAATTGGGGGAAACAACCCAAGTGTCCATCAGTGGGTGAATGAATCAACGAAATGTGCCACATCCATGCAATGGAATATTAACCACAGAACAGGAAGGAAATTCTGGTACACACCACGACATGGACAGAGGGGCTGGTTGTACAACTTGGCGAATGTGCCAAATGCCACTGGATTGTTCACTCTTGGGTGGTTAATTTTATGGCATGTGAGTTTCACCTAAATGTAAAAAAAAAAAAAAATCCTAAGCAGGTCATGGCAGGGTCCCTCACCCCCACCCTGGGCATCTCTCCCGTCACAGCCTCTCCTCTGTGGCTCCTAGGCCACCCCTCAGTTCATCTTGCTCCTGCCCTGAGAGGAAGCAGGCACTACCCTCCTCTTTTTACAGATCTGATGGTCATGTAGTCACTCAACAAACATGGCTTGACAGGCACTGGGGGTGCAGATGTGAAGAAGCCAGGCCTAAACCTCTGCCCTGTGGGGCTGACATCCCCGCCCCAGAGAAACCCGCGAATGTGATAGATAAGCTTGCTGTGAAAGGTGTTAGGAATGGAAAAGTAGGCAGGTTAACGAAGGAGGGGCTGTTGGGGGTCGCCAAACTAAATAGGGCAGTTGGGGAAGGCCTCACTAAGAAGGTGACATTTGAAGAAAGACCTGAAGGAGGTGAGGAGGGAGGTGCCATGAAGCTGTCTGGGGAAGAGCGTCCCCAGCAGAGGGAACAGCCTGTGCAAAGTCCCTGGGGCTGGAGCATGGCTGGTGTGGAATAGCAAGGAGGCCTGTGTGGCTGAAGCCAAGTGAGTGAGGGGGAGAGAGGAGGGAGAGAAGGCCGGAGACATAACGGAGTGAGACTGTGTGCAGCAAGCAATGAAGTCAGAAGTGATATTCAAACTACTTAATGCCCAGCATGGCATGACCAGCCAGAACAGCACCATCAACCCCCATGGTTTCTCTTCTGTCCCCTCATCTCTGATGGCCTCTGCTGAGGACCTGAGGGACCTGGACCCTCCACTTGTTGTTTCCATTGTTCACTGTCCACCTCCAACCTGTGCACCTGCTGCCGCCAAGGCTGTGTCCCCTGTGCCTTTAACAGCACCTGCTCCGTAATGGCTGCACGGGTGGATGCCAAAGTCTGTGTTTATCGCGGCTGCATCTTTGACACCTTCAAACATCTTGGTAAGCTCTTTCTATTTTCATTTATTTTCCTTTTTGTCTTTTTTTTTTTGAGAGAGCGAGAGGGAAGGGCAGCGGGAAAGGGAGAATCTTAGGCAGGTTCCATGCCCAGTGAGGAGCCAACACAGGGCTCGATCTCATGACCCTGAGATCATGACCTGAGCTGAAATCAAGAGTCTGATGCTTAACCGACCGAGCCACCCAGGCATCCCAACTTTTTGTCATTTTCTACCTTTCTCCCTCCCTCCCTTCCTCCCTCCCCCCTCTCTCTTTCTCTCAACAAAAAGAGCAGTCGCTTTGCTCCACAGCTGAACTAGAGGGTGAGGCCACAGCTCAGTTTCCTGGGAGTGCAGGCATAGCCCTGGGAGTGAGTGACTGCCTAAATTTTGCCCCTGGGTACCTCCCTGTCCCCATCCTAATCTGAGCCCCAAACCTTCCACAGGCAGCAGCATTAACCGGATTTAATATCACTCCCCTCCGCCCCTACCAATGCAAGTTTTTTTTCTGCTGCTTTCCAGTTCTGGAGATGGCTCAGGTCTCCTTTCTGTGGTAGTGACGTAACGGTTCCTTTCAAAATAAACTCATTTAAGAATTAGAAAAGGAAAAGCAAGTTGATTGAAGGAACGATCTGCGGTCCATGGAGAGAGGAACAGATGGATGATGTTTGTGAGCCACCAGTCAACTCCTTGGCACAGGAGGTGAGGACGGGGTGGCTCGCCTGGGTTCTGTGTGCAGGTGGGAAGCCACCTTGGCCCAAAGTGTCCTCTATGGTACTACTGGGAACCAGGAAGTGAGGGCCCCTCTGGACAGACAGCATCATTTTCTTTTGAGTGGCCCGAGGAGGGACTTTTCTTTTCTTTTCTTTTTTTTTTTTAAAGATTTTGTTTATTTATTTGACAGAGAGAGAGACACAGCGAGAGAGGGAACACAAGCAGGGGGAGTGGGAGAGGGAGAAGCAGGCTCCCCACCGAGCAGGGAGCCCGATGCGGGGCCTGAACCCAGGACCCCGGGATCATGACCTGAGCCGAAGGCAGACGCTTAACGACTGAGCCACCCAGGCGCCCCCGAGGAGGGAATTTTCTGAGAACATTTCACATCAGCACCCCATATCAGGGGGCAAGGGTGTCACTGGGGTTTTCCCTGGCCCCTGGTGTGGGTCTTGGTGCCGAGTGATGAAGTTCAGTAGTGCCTGCCTCTCACCTCCAGCTTCTGCTCCGCTCAAGGAGTCAGCCCTGGGGACCCTCCCTGCAGGTTGCTCGGTTGCCTACAAGGCCAGGCAGCCCTGACATTGGCAAGGAGACTGCCACGCACATCCCGAAGTTTCTGTGAAACAGAGTCGTTAAAATCCCCAGATAAATGGCCAATAAGCCCAGCAAAAGAGGTCAACATCACTAATCAACAGGGAAATGTAAATCGGAACCACAGCAAGATACTAGCTGTAATATCTCAAATGGCTACTATTAAAAAAAAACAATAACAAGTGTTGGCCAGGATGTGGAGACATTGGTGCCCTTGGGCACTGTTACTGGGCATGTGAAATGGTGCAGCTGCTGCAGCAAACAGTCTGGTTAAAAAGTTAAACAGATTTTCAGCATATGATCCAGCAATTCCTCTTCTGGGCAGATAGACTCAAAAGACTTGAAAAGAAGGTTTCAGAGAGATATTTGTACACACAAGTTCATAGCAGCATTATTCACAATAGCCAAAAAGTAGAAGTAACTCAAGTTTCTATCAGTGGACAAATGAATAAACAGAATGTGGTAGATTCACACAATGGAATATTATTCAGTCTTAAAAAGGAAGGAAACTCGGGGCGCCCGGGTGGCCCAGTTGGATAAGATTTTATTTATTTATTTGAGAGAGAGCGAGAATGAGAGAGAGCACGAGAGGGAGGAGGGTCAGAGGGAGAAGCAGACTCCCTGCCGAGCAGGGAGCCCGACGCGGGACTCGATCCCGGGACTCCGGGATCATGACCTGAGCCGAAGGCAGTCGCTTATCCAACTGGGCCACCCGGGCGCCCAATAAATAAAATCTTAAAAAAAAAAAAAAAAGGAAGGAAACTCTGACACATGGTGATATGGATGAACCTTGAGGACATTATGCTGAATGCAAAAAGCTGGTCACAGAAAGACAAGCACTACCTGATTTCACATATATGAAGTAACGGAATTAGTCACATTCGAAGAAACAGAAAGTACATGGCTGCCAGGGGCCCAGGGAGAGGCGCGAAAGGGCACTTGCTGTTTAGTAGGTAGCGAGTTTTAGTTTTGCAAGATGAAAAGGTTCTGGAGGTTGGTTTCACAGCAACATGAATATGCTTAACGCTACTGAACGGTACACGTAAAAATGGTTAAGATGATAAGTTTTAGGCTATGTGTTTTTTACCACTTAAAATTTTTGAAAAAAAGAAAGGAAATTCTGCCCCAGGCTCCAACTTGGATGAACATGGAGGACAATATGGTAAGTGAAATAAGCCAGTCACAAAAAACAAGCACTAGGGGTGCCTTGGTGGCTCATTCGTTAAGCATCTGCCTTTGGCTCAGGTCAAGATCCCGGGGTCCTAGGATCGAGCCCCGTGTCCCGCTCCTTGTCCAGCGGGAGGCCTGCTTCTCACTCTCCCGCTCCTGCTCCCCCTGCTTGTGTTTCCTCTGTCGCTGTGTCTCTCTCTGTCAAATAAATAAATAAAATCTTTAAAAAACAAAAAACAAAACAAAAACAAGCACCATATGAGTCTATTTATATGAGGTCTCTAGAGTGGTCAAAGCCATAGAGACAGAAGGTGGAATGGTGGGGAGTCTGTGTTTCATGGGGACAGAGGTTCAGTTTGGGAAGATGAACCAGTCCTGGAGATGGATGAGGGAGTTGGCTGCATGCCAGTGTGAATATGCTTAATGTCCCGGAACTGGACAGTTAAAAATGGTTGCGATGGGGCGCCTGGGTGGCTCAGTCGTTAAGCGTCTGCCTTCCGCTCAGGTCATGATCCCGGGGTCCTGGGATGGAGCCCCGCATCGGGCTCTCTGCTCAGCGGGAGGCCTGCTTCTCCCTCTCCCACTCCCCCTGCTTGTGTTCCCTCTCTCGTTGTCTCTCTCTGTGTCAAATAAATAAATAAAATCTTAAAAAAAAAAAAAAAA
>NW_027868860.1:0-251 GCF_054177405.1 Leptonychotes weddellii | reverse complement strand
TGTGGTAGGTACCAAGACAGGAGAAAACAAATCACATGTCCAAGGATACATGCCTAATGGTTTCTGAAACCAGGACTTAGCTCTGTCTGCTTTTCATTCAGTACAGTTCTTTCACAGAAGAGTCTTTGATTTGGTCCCAAACTGCTTTTGCAGATTCATTTCTTACCACACTCCAAATTGTTCATTAATTTCCTCTTAATGCCATGCTTTGATATACCTTTGCTTTTGTCTGGGACATTGCTCTGTTTTTA
>NW_027868859.1:0-251 GCF_054177405.1 Leptonychotes weddellii | reverse complement strand
CATGTTGGAGGCTGTCTGACATAGCTACCCTAATAGCAGGTCTGCCTCAACTCCTGGGCTCCTTCAGACATGAAATCCCATGTCCCAAGAAAGCACCTCCAAGTCAAAGTATTTTGAGTCCTATATTCTTGCCTCTTGATCAAGAACCCTCAAATCTGTGGGAGGGATGGGGTGACTGAGTGATAGACACTGGGGAGGGCATGTGCTCTGGTAAGCGCTGTGAATTGTGCAAGACTGTTGAATCTCAGATC
>NW_027868858.1:0-251 GCF_054177405.1 Leptonychotes weddellii | reverse complement strand
GGGCCTGAAGTGGCCTCAGTATGGGGGAGAAGGCACAGGGCTGAAGGTGAAAGGATTCTCACCTTCACTGGCATGTCCTGCACCTTGGCCTATGGCCAGGACAAATGATAAAGTAAGACTGTATCTGGGCCTGAGATCTCTTCTTTCCCCATTTCCCTCCTTCCTTTCTTTTCTTTCTTTCTTTCTTTCTTTCTTTCTTTCTTTCTTTCTTTCTTTCTTTCTTTTTCTTTCTTTCTTCTTTCTTTCTTTCT
>NW_027868857.1:0-251 GCF_054177405.1 Leptonychotes weddellii | reverse complement strand
TTACAATTACAAATACAAAGAATCATGAGATAGTATGAAAAATTTACACCAGCACACTGGACAGACTAGAAGAAATAAACCATTTGAACTTGAGGTTGGTTGGTGGATAATTATCATTTTCTTTGTGTGATGCTATATTACCTTGATTTTTCATATTGCTTATAGTTATTTATTTATTTATTTATTTATTTATTTATTTTTGCTTATGAATTTGAAGTTGCAGATACTTCATTAAATCTTTTCTTTGCCTT
>NW_027868856.1:0-251 GCF_054177405.1 Leptonychotes weddellii | reverse complement strand
AAAAAAAAAGGCAGGGGTGCCTGGGTGGCGCAGTTGGTTAAACGTCCAACTCTTTTTTTTTTTTTTTAAAGATTTTATTTATTTATCTGACAGAGAGAGACACAGCAAGAGAGGGAACACAAGCAGGGGGAATGGGAGAGGGAAAAGCAGGCTTCCCGCGGAGCAGAGAGGCCGATGTGGGGCTTGATCCCAGGACGCTGGGATCATGACCTGAGCCGAAGGCAGACGCTTAACAACTGAGCCACCCAGGC
>NW_027868855.1:0-251 GCF_054177405.1 Leptonychotes weddellii | reverse complement strand
TAAAATTTTATTTTTTTGTAGGTGGTAAAAAAAAGTGTTGTTTTTTAGTATGCTTGGTTCTAATTTCAAAGTTTATTGAATTATAATCTTAAAGCATTTTTACTATTCTCATGTTTTGGAATTTATTGAGGTATATGTAATACACTTTAATAAAATTTTGTGAACGTTATTTTGTATACATAAAAAAAGATGGAAGAGGTATTTCTTGTTGTCAAGGTAAAAACTTCATTTATATACCAACTTCACTCATG
>NW_027868854.1:0-251 GCF_054177405.1 Leptonychotes weddellii | reverse complement strand
AGTTCTTGGAAAAGCTGATAGGACAACTAATGGCTGTTTGTTTGGACACCAATAAGAGGTATCTTTTCAAGAGCACTGTTAAGCAATAATGCTATCACAAAGTCATTAGAAAATCTAATGCTGGGGTGCCTGGGTGGCTCAGTCGTTAAGCGTCTGCCTTCGGCTCAGGTCATGATCCCAGGGTCCTGGGATCGAGCCCCGCATTGGGATCCCTGCTCCACGGGAAGCCTGCTTCTCCCTCTCCCACTCCC
>NW_027868853.1:0-251 GCF_054177405.1 Leptonychotes weddellii | reverse complement strand
TAGAGTAACTATCAGAGTGCGTGTCATTCCTTTTTTCTCCAGAATGTTTCAATGCCTTCTTACCTTGAGCTAACTTAACATTTCAGTTCTTCAAATGAAAAAACTAAACACAAAACACAACATATTCAGAAGGTTGGAACATTTGCACTGTTTACTTGGAACTAAGGGTATTTTCCACTTGAGGGACACAAGAAAGATTTTTCCCTTCACTCATGTTTAGTATCTTTAGCTCGCAAACTGTCATTGGTGAT
>NW_027868852.1:0-251 GCF_054177405.1 Leptonychotes weddellii | reverse complement strand
AAGGAAGACTATTCAAGACTTGCAGTAGGGGTCAAGACTATTAAAATAACTGAGAGAATTTGTACTAACCTTTGTTGAAACAAGTCAGGAGACTTTTTTTTTTTTTTCCATTCTGCATTTTTTTTTATTCTTATGTTAATCCCCATACATTACATCATTAGTTCTAGATGAAGTGTTCCATGATTCATTGTTTGTGCATAACACTCAGTGCTCCATGCAGAACGTGCCCTCCTCAATACCCACCACCAGGC
>NW_027868851.1:0-1814 GCF_054177405.1 Leptonychotes weddellii | reverse complement strand
GACTCTGAAAAACAAACTGAGGGTTCTAGAGGGGAGGGGGGTGGGAGGATGGGTTGGCCTGGTGGTGGGTATTGAGGAGGGCACGTTCTGCATGGAGCACTGGGTGTTGTGCACGAACAATGAATCATGGAACACTTCATCTAGAACTAATGATGTAATGTATGGGGATTAACATAAGAATAAAAAAAAAAAAGAAATCCTAGTAGAGAACACAGGCAGTAATTTCTCTGACATCATCTGTAGTAATATTTTTCTAGATATGTCTCCCAAGACAAGGGAAGTAAAAGCAAAAATAAATTATTGGGACTACATCAAAATAAAAAGTTTCTGCACAGCAAAGGAAACAAGCAACAAAAAGGCAACCTACTCAATGGGAGAAGATATTTGTAAATGACATATTCAATACAGGGTTAGTATCCAAAATGTGTAAAGAACTACAACTCAACAGCCAAAAACCAAATAATCCAGTTAAAAATGGGCAGAAGACATGAACAGACATTTCTCCAAACAAGACATACAGATGGCTGACAGACACATGAAAAGATGCTCAACATCACTCATCATCAGGGAAATGCAAATAAAAACTACAGTGTGATATCACTTTATACCTGTCAGAATGGTTAAAATAAAAAACACAAGAAACAACAGGTGTTGGTGAGGATGTGGAGAAAAAGTAACCTTTGCGCACTGTTGGTGGGAATGCAAACTGGTGCAGCCACTGTGGAAAACAGTATGGAGTTTCTTCAAAAAGTTAAAAATAGAACTGCTCTACGATCCAGTTATTGCCCTACTGGGTATTTACCCCCAAAACACAAAAATACTAATTCAAAGGGATACATGCACCCTATGTTTATTGCAGCATTAGCTACAATAGCCAAATTATGGAAACAGGCCAAGTGTCCATCAATAGATGAATGGATAAAGAAGATGTGATATATATATACACAATGGAATATTACTCAGCCATAAAAATGAATGAAATCTTGCCATTTGCAATGACATGGGTGGAGTTAGAGGGTATAATGCTAAGTGAAATAAGTCTGTCAGAAAAAGACAAGTACTATGTAATTTCACTCATATGTGGAATTTAAGAAATAAAACAAATGAGCAAGGGCAAAAAAAGAGAGAGAGACAACCTAAGAAACAGATTGTTAACAACAGAGAACAAACTTATGGTTACCAAAGGGGAGGTGGGTGGGGATGGGTGAAATAGGTGAGGGGGATTAAAGACTGCATTCACCATGATGAGCACTGAGCAATATACAGAATTGTTGAATCACTATGTTGTACACCTGGAACTAATATAACGCTGTGTGTTGACTATACTGGAATTAAAATGAAAAATAATAAAAAAAGAATACTCATATAGCCAAAACTTGGAAAGCACTCCATGTCGTTCAACAGTAGAATGGATGAGCAAATTGTACACAGTCATACAATGGAATCTAGCAGTTACCTGCAACATTATGAGTGTATTTCAGGTCAAGAATGTTGAACAAACAAAGCAAATTGAAGAAGAAGAATACTGTGTCAGTCTATTTATGTGAAGTTCAAAAATATGCTAAAATAAATGACATACTGCTTAAAGACTCAAATATATGTGGTAAAATTGTAAAAACAAGAAAGTGACTGACCATCACCACATTTGGACTAATGAGTGCTTCTGAGAGGAAGGGAAAGGTAGGGGGTGTGGTTAGGAGGGCTCACGGGGCCTTCAAAGTTCTTGGTAAAGTTCTCATTCTTAAACTGGGTGTAGGTGATAACTGGGTGTGCACTGTTAACATACCCATACATATTTTATTTATTTATTTATT
>NW_027868850.1:0-251 GCF_054177405.1 Leptonychotes weddellii | reverse complement strand
AAACAAGCTAATTTTTTTTAAATGGGCAAAAGAATTGAATAGACATTTCACCCCCCCCCCTCAAAAAAAGTATCTAATTGGCTGGTAAATGTATGAAAAAAATATTTAATGTGTGAGATTACTCAGTCAGAAAATGCAAATGACAGCTTCAATGAGCTAGCACTACTCACCCACAAGGATGACTAAAGTTTAAAAGGCTAACAATTGCATATGTCAGGGAAGATATGGATCAACTGGCAGTCTTATAACTG
>NW_027868849.1:0-251 GCF_054177405.1 Leptonychotes weddellii | reverse complement strand
AAAGCTTCCTAAAATAAAATGCTCCTGAAGCCTCTTTTTAGGGACTGTCCTTGTCTCAAGTGCTACTTGGTTGCATTGTCAAACCCAAAGGTTTCTAACTCCGATTGAAGATTAGAATTATTTGGGGAGGTTTTGTTTTGTTTTGTTTTAATACAAATGCCTGAATTTGTATTAAATGAAATCCATGTCTTTGAGGAGGACTTTGAGGTCACCAAGCAACTGTAGATTTTTAAAAACCTCCCAGGTGATTC
>NW_027868848.1:0-251 GCF_054177405.1 Leptonychotes weddellii | reverse complement strand
ACCCAGAGTGATGTGAGGGAGGGTTGTCCCCACCCCACGGTGATGCTGGGGGACGGAGTTGGTGAGAAATATCCCAGCCTCACTTTCTCTCTTCTTTTTTTTTTTTTTTAATTTTATTGTGTTGTGTTAGTCACCATACAATACATCATTAGTTTTTGATGTAGTGATCCATGATCCATTGTTTTCGTATAACACCCAGTGCTCCATGCAGTACGTGCCCTCCTTAATACCCATCACCAGGCTAACCAATC
>NW_027868847.1:0-251 GCF_054177405.1 Leptonychotes weddellii | reverse complement strand
ATAAACAAGCTAATTTTTTTTAAATGGGCAAAAGAATTGAATAGACATTTCACCCCCCCCTCAAAAAAAGTATCTAATTGGCTGGTAAATGTATGAAAAAAATATTTAATGTGTGAGATTACTCAGTCAGAAAATGCAAATGACAGCTTCAATGAGCTAGCACTACTCACCCACAAGGATGACTAAAGTTTAAAAGGCTAACAATTGCATATGTCAGGGAAGATATGGATCAACTGGCAGTCTTATAACTG
>NW_027868846.1:0-251 GCF_054177405.1 Leptonychotes weddellii | reverse complement strand
CAGGAGTGGAAATAGGGGTTCCCCTAAGTAGTCTCCATTGACACCAGAGGGTTGTGGGTCTTGTTACATCCCAGTAAAGATGGAAATCTAAGCTTCCCATTCAAACTTTGCCAGCAGGGGGAAGGGTGGGCCAATATTTTTTCTGGGTGTTTGGCTGTAGTGGAGTGGTTATTTTCTAAAAGTTTTCTGTCTTGCTAGGCTGCTCCTTTTCTAGTCCTTTGACTGAAGAGAGGAGGCTTTTATTGAGGGTG
>NW_027868845.1:0-251 GCF_054177405.1 Leptonychotes weddellii | reverse complement strand
CAAAGTAACATACATCATAGGAATTCAGGGAAAATGCAGAGCAGGGGGTTACAAGGTTCTTGAAGCAAACAAGGCAATTAATCTTAAGCAATTCAAAGGGTAGACTTTACTATTTCTGGAGATGAGTTTTCTATAGGTAAGGCAAAAGCAGGCAAGCCTAGGAATCCCCCAAATCTGGTAGAGCCTGTTCTAGATAAGCGAAGCATGTTCTGTTGTTTTCAACAAGACAGAAAGAAGGTCTCTGCTGGGCT
>NW_027868844.1:0-251 GCF_054177405.1 Leptonychotes weddellii | reverse complement strand
TAAGCTCTCAAGTTTTGGGACAGTGTCTTTCACAGCACAAGGTAACTGATAATATATCTTCGATGATTCCTTAATCCCTGGGAAGCTTAAAAGCACTTACTACATCCTGCCAAATCACTTGTCAGGAAGGCTGTATCCCTTTACACATCCCCTGGCAATACACAAGACTGCCCATTTCACTCCATCTTCCCCAACACTGGGTATTACTCTAAAAGGCATTTGCAAACGTGACATGGAAAAGGGGCAGGTGG
>NW_027868843.1:0-251 GCF_054177405.1 Leptonychotes weddellii | reverse complement strand
AGAGATTATATGTGTCTGGCAGAGCCGAAGATATTTGCCATCTGACCCAACTCCCGGTCTAGACTCAAGAAAGTAATAGAGAAAATTAACAATGTAGTTCAACTTAACTTTGTGTCAAGCCTGTAGCCTTTATATTGTAAACAGCACAAAACGTTGAGGAATAACTGTATTTGTAAACCACGGTCGAAGAAGTTGCTCACATCAGTGATGAAATTCTGAAGTCTTTTGGGCTTCATTTCTGTCTTATTAAT
>NW_027868842.1:0-251 GCF_054177405.1 Leptonychotes weddellii | reverse complement strand
GGGGGAAGGTCTCCCCGACCAGGCCGTTGGAGGGGCAACTTCAAAGGGACCACTCAAAGACCCGAACCATGACAGTTGCTTGAGAAGCTGCAGTTGAATCAGCTGGAGGCAGCAGGACAGAGACGGGGAGGGAGCTTGAGCGAGCTGCACATCCTCCAGTGTGGCCCCACTGGGTGTCACCCAGGAGGACTGCCTGGAGACAGTGGGACAGTCTTTTTTTTTTTTTTTTTTTAGTTTTATTATGTTCTGTT
>NW_027868841.1:0-1814 GCF_054177405.1 Leptonychotes weddellii | reverse complement strand
ATTTGCTGCAATATACCTTCTGCCCCTCTCTCTCTTTCTTCTTCTTCTGGGATCCCAATTATTCTAATATTGTTTCATCTTATGGTATCACTTATCTCTCGAATTCTGCCCTCGTGATCCAGTAGTTGTTTATCTCTCTTTTTCTCAGCTTCTTTATTTTCCATCCTTTGGTCTTCTATATCACTGATTCTCTCTTCTGCCTCATTTATCCTAGCAGTTAGCGCCCCCATTTTTGATTGCACCTCATTAATAGTCTTTTTGATTTCGACTTGGTTAGATTTTAGTTCTTTTATTTCTCCAGCAAGGGTTTCTCTAATAACTTCCATGCTTTTTTCAAGCCCATCTAGTATCTTTAAAGTCATGATTCTGAACTCTAGATCTGACATCGTACTAATGTCTGTATTGAGTAGGTCCCTGGTAGCTGGTACTACCTCTTGTTCTTTTTGTTGAGGTGATTTTTTCTGTCTTGTCATTTTGTCAGAGGAGAATAGATTAATGAGCGAGCAAAATGCTAACAGGGTAACAACGTCCCCAGAAAATATACTCCAAACAAATCAGAAAGACCTGAATCTGGGGGAAAGAAAGGGAAAGAAAGAAAAAAGAAAAAGAAAGAAAAAAGAAAAAGATAAAAACAAGCAAAAACAGAACAAAACAAAAAAAAACAGAATATGATCAAATATGATCAGGCTGGTGCATAGATCAGTGCCACACACTAGATTTTGGGCGTATTTTGGTCTGTTAGAAGAAAGTTCCTCCCAAAATTTTAAAGAAAGAAAAACTTATATATGTACAAAAATAAGGGCTGTTATGATGAAGGGATGGAATATGACTGTAAAGATGAAAATTATAAAAAAGTTTATAAAAGGAATTGATAAGTTGTTTGAGAAAAGAAAGAAGAGGATTTAAAAGAAAAAAGAAAAAAAAGGGAGAGAATGTGATCAGGCAGGAGAGTAGAACAAAACCATACACTAGAGATTTAGGGTATATTTTGATCTGTTAGAAGAAACTGTATCTCAAAATTTTAAAGATAGAACAACTTATATATATATGCCAAAAATAAGGGTAACTACTATGAAGGGATAGAATATGACTCTAAAAATGAAAATAAATTTAAAAAAAACGGATTGAGAAGATGTTGGTTGAAAAAGGGAAAAAGAAAAATTCAAAAAAAAAAGTCAGTTAAAAAAAAATTAACTTTGAAAGACTAAAGAATCATGGTAAAAAAGCCATGGATTCTATGTGCAGTATTCCCCTCGCGCTGGAGTTCTGCCATTCTCATTGATTGGTAAACTTGGTCTTGCTGGCTGTTCTTGCTGATCTTCTGGGGGAGG
Organism: Leptonychotes weddellii; assembly: GCF_054177405.1. Classification (NCBI taxonomy): domain Eukaryota; kingdom Metazoa; phylum Chordata; class Mammalia; order Carnivora; family Phocidae; genus Leptonychotes; species Leptonychotes weddellii. Next base: position 483 of record NW_027868841.1, on the reverse strand, counting down.
GGCCTGTTGCCGTGGTTCCCAAATGTCTTTGCTGGAGGCAGAATTGCCCTGCCCTTGCTGGTCTGGGTTTAGTAATCTGCTCAGGTTTGCTCTCGGGAGCTTTTGTTCCCTGAAAGCTTTCCGTACAGCTTTGGAGGCTGAGAGTGAAAATGGCGGCCTCCCAATCTCTGCCCCGGAGGAGCCAAGAACTCGGGGCCCCGCTCCTCAGTGAGCCCCCAGAGAAAAGCAGTCAGTCACTCCCGTCTCCCTGGTCTCCGGCTGCACCCCATGCTCACGTGGCCTGTGACCGTGCATTTCTATCTCTGGCACCCGACCCTGTGTGGAGTCTCCAAACCCAGCAGATCCCTGTAGTGCGCTCCCTAGCTGCTCCTCCCATGGGAGGAGGGGGAGTCTCCCAGATCTGCCGCCTGTTGGGTTCCTGCTGGAGGAGCAGTGGCCCGACTGTGCCACGGATCACGGTTTATGGCAACCCTGAGCTGAGAG
>NW_027868840.1:0-251 GCF_054177405.1 Leptonychotes weddellii | reverse complement strand
TGTCATTGTCTTCCTCCAGCAATTTAGACACATATAACTTTTTTGTTCTACTAAAAAAAAAAATCTAATTATATTATTTAAATTACTTCTTCTTCCATTATTTTTTATTTTAACCCCCTCTGATAGTTTTCTAGTTATCAAACCATGCAGAACACCTACAAACTCAACAGGAGATTGAAGAAAGAACAGCAGCAACTCTATGAACAGAAAAATGACCACATTCTGGAAGGTAGGAAGTGAAGAGAAATGAA
>NW_027868839.1:0-251 GCF_054177405.1 Leptonychotes weddellii | reverse complement strand
CCCCCCCCCCCCCCCCCCCCCCCCCCCCCCCCCGATGGGGGAGCCTGGTGAGGGGTATTGAGGAGGGCACATTCTGCATGGAGCACTGGGTGTTATGCACAAACAATGAATCATGGAACACTACATCTGAAACTAATGATGTAATGTATGGGGATTAACATAACAGTAAAAAAATTAAAAAAAAAAAAGGAAAGAGACATGGGCCCAGAGACATGAGATAAGTTTAGGGCAGCCCTGTCTCTTCATCCCTT
>NW_027868838.1:0-251 GCF_054177405.1 Leptonychotes weddellii | reverse complement strand
CTTTTGAAATTGCTTTCAATCCCTACATGTGCTAAATTGCAGAGTGGTAGAGGGCATAAGACCTTCTCCTGTAGTCTGGGAAGAGACCCTGGAACTCAGGCACCACAGTTCATATTCATGTTACATCCCATTGACACATCCTTCTTGCTTTCCCAAAGACAGCCAGAGGAGCACACTGGGCCCAGAGGATTTTTGCAGCGGTACAGGTCTGCTGACATCATGCCTGAATAACATTTCCAGCATCTAATTTG
>NW_027868837.1:0-251 GCF_054177405.1 Leptonychotes weddellii | reverse complement strand
CATGATTGAATTGCAGCCACAGGTTGGCCACAGATAGAAGAGTGCAGCAAGTATCAACAGAAGCATTTTGTGCAATCAACAGGCTATACGGAATTTAAATTATGGAGCTTATTATTATTTGTATATGATGTGCTACACATCTTCTATGTCAATGAATTTAGAGCAAACCTTAGATGTATGTATACACATTTTCCCCCAGTCAGTTGTCAATGATATGTCAGCACACCACTAACAGGTTAAACAAAAAAGAG
>NW_027868836.1:0-251 GCF_054177405.1 Leptonychotes weddellii | reverse complement strand
CACGGTAAGTTTATTTAATGAACGTGGAGGTGAGGCAGTGTGGTTTACTGTGTGAATGAGAACTCTTCTCATCTGGTTGGGACCTAACAAAAACATCCTTAAAATACTCAGAGACCAGGGCGCCTGGGTGGCTCAGTTGGTTGGGCGACTGCCTTCGGCTCAGGTCATGATCCTGGAGTCCCGGGATCGAGTCCCGCATTGGGCTCCCTGCTCAGCAGGGAGTCTGCTTCTCCCTCTGCCCTCTTCCCTCT
>NW_027868835.1:0-251 GCF_054177405.1 Leptonychotes weddellii | reverse complement strand
AAAGCTTCCTAAAATAAAATGCTCCTGAAGCATCTTTTTAGGGACTGTCCTGGTCTCAAGTGCTACTTGGTTGCATTGTCAAACCCAAAGGTTTCTAACTCCGATTGAAGATTAGAATTATTTGGGGAGGTTTTGTTTTGTTTTGTTTTAATACAAATGCCTGAATTTGTATTAAATGAAATCCATGTCTTTGAGGAGGACTTTGAGGTCACCAAGCAACTGTAGATTTTTAAAAACCTCCCAGGTGATTC
>NW_027868834.1:0-251 GCF_054177405.1 Leptonychotes weddellii | reverse complement strand
ACTGGGAAATCCTTTTCCAAGTAAGTAACTTCCCTCAAAAATTCAACTAAACATCTCATCCTCTAGGAAGGGTTATTCCCCAGCTCCCAATTCACTACTTTCACATATAGCAAGCACTTATCAAAGAACTTACCACACTGTAGTGTAATTGGCTTACTTCCCTATAGACTAGATAATCCCCTAGTAGACCCTGATGGCAGGGGCCATGATTTCATCATATTTATATCTCAAGTACCTCCTCAGCAAATGTC
>NW_027868833.1:0-251 GCF_054177405.1 Leptonychotes weddellii | reverse complement strand
TTAATACCTATTCTTCTGAAACTGTTCCAAAAAATAGAAATGGAAGGAAAACTTCCAAACTCATTTTATGAGGCCAGCATTACCTTGATCCCCAAACCAGACAAAGACCCCATCAAAAAGGAGAATTACAGACCAATATCCCTGATGAACATGGATGCAAAAATTCTCACCAAAATACTAGCCAATAGGATCCAACAGTCCATTAAAAGGATTATTCACCATGACCAAGTGGGATTTATCCCTGGGCTGCA
>NW_027868832.1:0-251 GCF_054177405.1 Leptonychotes weddellii | reverse complement strand
CATAGCTTAGCCTGGATTACCTTAAACATGCTCAGGACACTTGCATTAGCCTACAGTTGGGCAAAATCATCAAATACAAAGACTATTTCATAAAAAAGTGTTGAATATCTCATGCATTTATTGAATATTGTACTGAAAGTGAAAAACACAATGGTTCTAAGTGTACTGGTGGTTTACCCACGCGATTGCACGGCTGACTGGGAGCTTGACTCGCTGCTCTGCCCAGCATCAGGACAGAGCATCATACTGCA
>NW_027868831.1:0-1814 GCF_054177405.1 Leptonychotes weddellii | reverse complement strand
AATCTCCATCCCGGAGGAGCCGAGAACTCGGGGCCCCGCTCCTCAGTGAGCCCCCAGAGAAAAGCCGTCAGTCATTCCCGTCTCCCCGGTCTCCGGCCGCACTCCGTGCTCACCCGGCCTGTGACTGCGCGTTTCTATCTCTGGCACCCGACCCCAGGTGGAGTCTCCAAACCCAGCAGATCCCTGCGGTGCACTCCCACGCGGCTCCTCCCGGGGGAGGAAGGTGAGTCTCCCCGGATCTGCCACTTGTTGGGTCCCTGCTGGAGGAGCAGTGGCCCGACTGTGCCGCGGATCTCGGTTTATGGCAACCCCTGGCTGAGAGCCCGCTCCTGTGGTCTGCATCTTCAGCCGGCTTCCCTGCTCCGTTACCTGGGAGCTCTGCCTCACTCAGGCACCCCCGATCTTTCTGTGACCCTGAGGGTCCTGAGACCATATTGTCCCGGAGAGTTCCACCCCCCGCTTAGCCACCAGAGTGACGTCCCTCAGCAGAGCAGACTTTTAAAAGTTCCAATTTTATGCTCCGCGGCTCTATCACTTGCCAGAAGCGGCCGACGGAGAGCCCCCCCGCCATCTATCCTCCCGAATATCGCCTCGGATTCACTTCTCCGTACATCCTACCTTCCAGAAAGTGGTCACTTTTCTGTTCAGAGAGTTGTTGCTATTCTTTTCTTCGATCTCCTGTTGAGTTTGTAGGTGTTCAGAATGGTTTGATCCCTATCCAGCTGAATTCCTGAGAGGAGACGAAATCCAGGTCTCCTACTCCTCCGCCATCTTGCTCCGCCCTCATGGCTAGACTTTTAATACTATGTTGAATAGCAGTGGTGATAGTGGACATCCCTGCTGTGTTCCTGACCTTAGGGGGAAAGCTCTCAGTCTTTCCCCATTGAGAATGATATTCGCTGGGGTTTTTCATAGATGGCTTTTAAGATATTGAGGTAGGTGCCCTCTATCCCTATACTCTGAAGAGTTTGGTGAAGAAAGGATGCTATACTTAGCCAAATGCTTTTTCTACATCTATTGAGAGGATCATATGGTTCTTGTTCTTTCTTTTATTAATGTATTGTATCACATTGATTGATTTGCAGATGTTGAACCAACCTTGCAGCCCAGGGATAAATCCCACTTGGTCGTGGTGAATAATTCTTTTAATGTACTGTTGGATCCTATTGGCTAGTATTTGGTGAGAATTTTTGCATCCATTTTCTTCAAGGATATTGGTCTGTAATTCTCCTTTTGATGGGGTCTCTGTGTGGTTTTGGGATCAAGGTAATGGTGTCCTCATAAAATGAGTTTAGATGTTTTCCTTCCATTTGTCTTTTTTGGAACAGTTTTAGAAGAATAGGTATTAATTCTTCTTTAAGTGTTTGGTAGAATTCCCCTGGGAAGCCATCTGGCACTGGGCTCTTATTTGCTGGGAGGCTTTTGATGACTGCTTCAATTTCCTTAGTGGTTATAGGTCTGTTCAGGTTTTCTTTTTTTCCTGGTTCAGTTTTGGTAGTTGATACATCTCTAGGAAAGCATCGATTTTTCCAGAATATCTACTTTGCTGGCATATATTTGCTGATAATACGTTATTATAATTGTTTGTATTTCTTTGGTGTTGGTTGTGATGTCTCCTCTTTCATTCATGATTTTATTTATTTGGGTCATTTCTCTTTTCTTTTTGATAAGTCTGGCTAGGGGTTTATCAATCTTATTAATTCTTTCAAAGAACAAGCTCCTAATTTCATTGATCTGTTCTACTGTTCTTTTGTTTTCTATTTCATTGTTATCTGCTCTGATCTGTATTATTTCTTTTCTCCTCTTGGGTTTAG
>NW_027868830.1:0-251 GCF_054177405.1 Leptonychotes weddellii | reverse complement strand
AAGCAGACTCCCCGCTGAGCAGGGAGCCCGATGCGGGACTCGATCCCAGGATCCTGGGATCATGACCTGAGCGGAAGGCAGCCGCTTAACTGACTGAGCCACCCAGCTGCTCCTAAAATGGGTTTTATACAGATATACGTTTGTTTTATAAAACCCTTTTTAACTCTTTCTTTTTAAAATTTTTCTTTTATCTTTTCCAATGTACCTGTGTCCTGTAATTTAGTCTGCTCTAATTTTGTCTTTAATTTTCT
>NW_027868829.1:0-251 GCF_054177405.1 Leptonychotes weddellii | reverse complement strand
AAGTTCATTCCAGGGCACAGCCAGACTGAGGGGGAACATGTGGGTCCTTCAAATAGCCTTTTAAATATGTGTTCAACATTTAGTAATTAGATGCAGGAAGGACCATTAATCTGACACTAAATACTGTATAATTTTCCCTTTTGTTCAAAGTCAAGGACTTTTATAAATCCACATGGCCGCATGTGCCCACATTTCCGGCACCCGGTGGTTCTGTAAGATCCCGCCGTGTGTCCACTGCCCTCCTGCGGGAG
>NW_027868828.1:0-251 GCF_054177405.1 Leptonychotes weddellii | reverse complement strand
ACTTATTTCGCTTAGCGTAATACCCTCTGGTTCCATCCACATTGTTGCAAATGGCAAGATTCTTTTTTGATGGCTGCGTAATATTCCTGAGTGTGCGTGTGCGTGCACGCGCGTGTGTGTGTGTATACCACGTCTTCTTTACCCATTCATCTGTTGATGGACATCTGGGCTCTTTCCATAGTTGGGCTATCGTGGACATTGCTGCTATAAATATTGGGGTGCAGGTGCCTCCCTGACACCTCTTATAGGAC
>NW_027868827.1:0-251 GCF_054177405.1 Leptonychotes weddellii | reverse complement strand
TCATACTCCGAGTTTTATCTTAGGCCCCAAACACCTAATAGCATTTAAGAGCCAGATCCCAAACATGTTCCAGGACTTTAGCTTCAAAAAACCTAGCTGACACTGGCATCAACCCTCTACCATCGGTGATTTATGAAATAACACCTATTGTTCACCTGACACTTTGGATTGGACCCTACCCTGGGTTCCTGAAGGAGCAGGTACCTTAGACCCCTTGCCAATGTAAACCCCTATTGTTCACCTGACACTTT
>NW_027868826.1:0-251 GCF_054177405.1 Leptonychotes weddellii | reverse complement strand
TGGTCCTGAAGTTTCACTTTCTGTATGCATTAAAAAAAAAAAAATCTCAGGTTAAAAAATGACATCAGGTTTGTATTAAACATAAAAATACAGAAAATAAGGTTCCTGGAAGATTTTAAGTGCATTCCCACGTGCCCTTCTCTAGAACATTCCCCCAGGAGAGCAGTGCATCCCATGCCTGTCTTTTTGACACCCTAGGAGTGAGGGAGGGTTCCAAGTTTGTCATAATTATCCACTTGTGCTCAGGGCTC
>NW_027868825.1:0-251 GCF_054177405.1 Leptonychotes weddellii | reverse complement strand
GGAAAGGAGTTGGTGTTGAAGGTTTAACGCAGCTCAGAGGGAGGGACCAACAGATATCAGGGACCAAAAGGTCCCCACACTGTGCTACCTACACTGTTTTGAAGCTTCGGAGCTGGAGGGAAGATTTAGAGTCCTTCCACCCTGACCATCATCAGATCTGGGTTGTCTGGGGAACTGAATGAACCCTGTCTCTCTCCTCCCCCTGTGCCTCTTGGACAAAACCCTCCCCATTCGTGGGTCCTGGCTCACTC
>NW_027868824.1:0-251 GCF_054177405.1 Leptonychotes weddellii | reverse complement strand
AGCTTTTTTGTGCTTCAAGTTATCTGTAAATTATTTCTTATATGAGTTAATAAAAAAAAACAGAACAAAGTCTAAGAAAATGAAGCCAAAAATTGGATAAAATAAAATGTGGCAATAAGAACAAGGTCATTTAGAAAATGTGATACAGAGATCCTGAAAGTTCTGTTTCAGACCATAAGGGTAAAAGACAAACATTCAGGTAGAGGTCATGAACGGGCAGTCCATGGTCTGCATGTGCTTTGTTTGGCTGC
>NW_027868823.1:0-251 GCF_054177405.1 Leptonychotes weddellii | reverse complement strand
ACTGGGAAATCCTTTTCCAAGTAAGTAACTTCCCTCAAAAATTCAACTAAAAATCTCATCCTCTAGGAAGGGTTATTCCCCAGCTCCCAATTCACTACTTTCACATATAGCAAGCACTTATCAAAGAACTTACCACACTGTAGTGTAATTGGCTTACTTCCCTATAGACTAGATAATCCCCTAGTAGACCCTGATGGCAGGGGCCATGATTTCATCATATTTATATCTCAAGTACCTCCTCAGCAAATGTC
>NW_027868822.1:0-251 GCF_054177405.1 Leptonychotes weddellii | reverse complement strand
TCTCCTCAGGCCTTCGGACCTGGACTGGGACTTACACTGTCGGTTCCCCTGGTTCTTGGGCTTCAGACTTGGACTGAATTACACCATGGGCTCTCCTGGGTCTCCAGCTTGCAAATGGCAGATTGGGGGACTTTACAGCCTCCATAATCATGTGAGCCAATTCCTGTAATAAAACTCCTCATACCTGTGTGTATACCCTGTTGGTTCTGTGTCTCTGAAGAAGCCTGACTAATACACTCATGGAATCTCAG
>NW_027868821.1:0-1814 GCF_054177405.1 Leptonychotes weddellii | reverse complement strand
TTTCTCTCAACCCCATCTCCCTTCAATAGTCACCTCCTCAGAGAAGCCTTCCTATTAAAACTAGATCCACCAATCCCCGGGGTCTTCAGTCTCTACTCTCCAACCCCTTGCTCCCCTTTATTTTTCTTCACAGTACTTAGCTAACCTAAAATCATCCACACATCTATTTATTGTTGCACTTCAGCCTAAGCACCATGAAGGCAGAGGCTATGGATTATTCTCTTCTGAATCTCACATGTCTAGAACAGGACCTGGCCCACAGTAAGCTCTTGGAGATTTGTAGAAGGAATCTTTTTCTTTTTAAACCGCTAGAGCATGTTCACTTGTTGAAATTCCTTCTTTGATATGCACACATTATTTTGACATTACATTGCCTTACATTACTGATGCTTTAATTCTTGTCTTAAAGTGCATTCTCCATGCTACTTAAGCAAAGAAACATGTAATCTCATGGTAAATCATTTAAGGGGTACAGATACTTCTCACGACAGATTTCTAGAATTTCAGAGCTGACATTTTAGAGATCATCCATCACCATGGTCTCATTTTATGGTAGCTCTCAAGAGTTCAGATCTGTGCAATCCAATCCAGTAGCCACTAACTAAATGGGGCCATCGAACACTTAAAATGTGGGTCATCTGAATTGAGATGTGCTTGAATATAAAATATACATCAGATTTCACAGATTTAATATGAGAAAATAGAAGATTTCATTTCTAAATAGTATTGATTACATGTTGAGTAATTATATTGATATATTGGGTTAAATAGAATACATTATTAAAATCAATTTTGCTAGTTCTTTTATTATTTAACGTGACTACTTCAAAGTTTTAAATTGCATGTGTAGCTCACTCTTCCAGCTAACATTCTATTTCCATTGGATAGCACTGGTTCAGTGAGATTAAAGGACTAACCCAAAGACACACTGCACTGCAATGGAAGACACAGTACCACACACACACCAGACCACTGACTCCATTCAGACTTATTTCCAATGCCCAACACAGCCATGGATGCTCTACGGTGAGTTCTTTCCCAGGGGCAGTAGGAAAGAGTGGTAAGAGTAAGGAATTCCGGGACACCTGGGTAGCTCAGTTGGGTAAGTGCCTTTGGCTCAGGTCATGATCCCGGGGTTCTGGGATCAAGATTCACATCGGGCTCCCTGCTCAGTGGGGAGTCTGCTTCTCCCTCTGCCTGCCACTCCCCTTGCTTGTGTGCTCTCTTTATGTCAAATAAATAAATAAAATCTTAAAAAAAAAAAAAAAAGGAATCAAAACTTAAAAAAAGAGTAAGGAATTCCTAGAACCAAACTGCCTGGATCAATCAAATCCCAGCCCCACACTTAGTGACTCTGGACAGTTCATTTAATCTTTCTTTATCTCAGTTTACTCATCAGTATTATGGAAAAAAGTTTATCACATATCTCACTAACTTGCAAGGATGAAATCAACTAATAGATATGTAACATTGACTATATGCCAGATACGATTCTAAGGGGTTTTATAAGTTTACTGCTATTATTATTAAAATGTTCTTCTACTCTAAAATAAACTGAAGGCTGGAAGGCTTCTGGCTAATGACAAATAGTGTTAGTTTAGGAATCATTTTTACATCAAAGGAGATTTCTAACTTCAGAAGTTTTTTTTTTGTTTTTAAGATTTTATTTATTTATTTGACAGAGAGATAGACAGAAGAGCACAAGCAGAGGGAGTGGCAGAGGGAGAGGGAGAAGCAGGCTCTGCACTGAGCAGGGAACCCGATGTGGGACTCGATCCCAGGACCCTGAGATCATGACCTGAGCCGAAGGCAGA
>NW_027868820.1:0-251 GCF_054177405.1 Leptonychotes weddellii | reverse complement strand
GGTACCCACAGAACATCTAAGCCAAAGATATCTGCCAGGAAATTGGAAAGTGATAGCTGGAGCTCTGGGAGAGATCCAGATCTGGTGCCCACGGCATAGGAAGTCCTCAGAGCCGTGGCAGCGGTTGAGATCATGCAGAGAGGGTGTTTTGAAGGTGTGGGACAGATCTCCAAGGAACATTCAGGGACTGGCTGAGGACGGGAAGCTGGAAAACAGCAGGAAAGAGGCAGGAGGGGACAGAAAGCTGGCAG
>NW_027868819.1:0-251 GCF_054177405.1 Leptonychotes weddellii | reverse complement strand
AAGTTCATTCCAGGGAACAGCCAGACTGAGGGGGAACATGTGGGTCCTTCACATAGCCTTTTAAATATGTGTTCAACATTTAGTAATTAGATGCAGGAAGGACCATTAATCTGACACTAAATACTGTATAATTTTCCCTTTTGTTCAAAGTCAAGGACTTTTATAAATCCACATGGCCGCATGTGCCCACATTTCCGGCACCCGGTGGTTCTGTAAGATCCCGCCGTGTGTCCACTGCCCTCCTGCGGGAG
>NW_027868818.1:0-251 GCF_054177405.1 Leptonychotes weddellii | reverse complement strand
CCCGACGCGGGACTCGATCCTGGGACTCCAGGATCATGACCTGAGCCGAAGACAGTCGCTTAACCAACTGAGCCACCCAGGCGCCCTATTTAATATGTAGTTCTTAAAATGGGACTTGTTTTCAAGGGTTACTGAACAGTCCAACCATTTGGAAGAGAATGTTAGTTTGGGGAGTAGTGAAAGATTATCTTGGAGAAGTAATGATGCGACATGATGGTGAAAGACATAGAATGTCAAGCTAAGTCTGAACT
>NW_027868817.1:0-251 GCF_054177405.1 Leptonychotes weddellii | reverse complement strand
GTGAGTGTGAAGATCTAATTGGCTTTGTTAAGCAATTCATGACTCTGGCAACATCCCATCCAGCAAGAGGAGATATGCTCTCAGGCATAGTGCAAAATGGGAGATTTTTATAGGAAGGATGGTGGGACGAGGAAATTATTAGCAAAGGACAAGCGAGGATTGTTCCAGGCAAGGTCACCTTCCCTTAGGGGAAGGGCAGCGGGTCTCATTAGGTGGGTCACCTCATCTTCCTTTGGCGGGGGCTGAGGGGG
>NW_027868816.1:0-251 GCF_054177405.1 Leptonychotes weddellii | reverse complement strand
TCCTGCTACTTTGCTAAATTCATGTATCAGTTCTAGCAATTTTTTGGTGGAGTCTTTTGGGTTTTCTACATAGAGTATCATGTTTTCTGCAAATAGTGACAGTTTGACTGCTTCCTTGCTGATTTGGATGTCTTTTATTTCTTTTTGTTGTATGATTGCAGTACTATGTACTATGTTAAATAACAGTGGTGAGAGTGGCTACCCCTGTTTTGGTCCTGACTGTAGAGGAAAAGCTCTTAGTTTTTCCCCAT
>NW_027868815.1:0-251 GCF_054177405.1 Leptonychotes weddellii | reverse complement strand
CTGATATTAAAACTTGAGCTAAATCTGTTGAGCTGCGTTCACTGATAATGACACTAGCCTCTTGCATCAACTGACTGCTTCTTGCAATCGCTTGCTTAGCCTTTGGATAACGCTCAGTAATACGGGGCAACAATACAGTGCGTAACCAAGCTCTATCATTGATATCATCACGTGGTATCTGTTGCAGCTGCCCATTACCTATATCTTGTTTAGCAACATTAGTCGGATCATCAATATAGGGTAATTGATGA
>NW_027868814.1:0-251 GCF_054177405.1 Leptonychotes weddellii | reverse complement strand
CTCTCGGATGTCTTCCATTCTTTTCTCAGGCTAAGTGAGTATCCTTATGAATGTTGCCTTAAATTCTCCATTGACCATATTATTTATATGTGTTTGGCTTAGATCTCTGACCACGGCCTTATCTGTTTTTTCATTTGATATAAATTCCTCCATCCTTGCATATTGTGTAATTACCTGCCTTCTCTTCTGTTAGAAACTCGGCTATGTCTCCTGCTCCTGAAAGTAATAGCTTTATGAGGGATAGGTGGTAT
>NW_027868813.1:0-251 GCF_054177405.1 Leptonychotes weddellii | reverse complement strand
TATAAAAGTCAGACTTCCAATAATATAAGATATTGGGGGGTGAAGCAATAATTGTAAATGACAAAAGACTCAAAAGTGGACATAGTTAAAAATTTGATGAGAGTTCATTACATTGCACTTGACAAGGAAATCCAACTGTTTGCGTGACACACATTTCAACATTTCAGTGATGAGAATTTCTTTTTTTTTTTTTTTTTTTTAAAGATTTTATTTATTTATTTGAGACAGAGAGAATGAGAGAGAGAGAGCAC
>NW_027868812.1:0-251 GCF_054177405.1 Leptonychotes weddellii | reverse complement strand
CTCTCTGCCCCTCCCCCCAACAGCTCAAGCACACTCGCACTCTCTCTCTCCCTCAAAAACTAAACAAAACAATCACAATGAATTAGGGACCACCCTACTCCAAGTGTGACACCATCCTAAGTAATTATCTCTGCAATGACCCTATTTCCAAATCAGGTCACATTCTGAGATATTGGGGGTTAAGACTTCAACATATGAATGGGGGGGGGAGTAATTCAACCTCTAACAGTGCTGTTCACCAAATATGTCCA
>NW_027868811.1:0-1815 GCF_054177405.1 Leptonychotes weddellii | reverse complement strand
TTTTTTTTTTAAAGATTTTATTTATTTATTTGAGACAGAGAGAATGAGAGACAGAGAGCATGAGAGGGAGGAGGGTCAGAGGGAGAAGCAGACTCCCCGCCGAGCAGGGAGCCTGATGCGGGACTCGATCCCGGGACTCCAGGATCATGACCTGAGCCGAAGGCAGTCGCCCAACCAACTGAGCCACCCAGGCGCCCTGTTTTAATTTTTAAAATCTGGGTTTTACAGATGATATGGATTTAAAATCGTCTGTCAAAAAAATAAATAAATCTTAAGAATGATTATAATAAATAGTTATGTTCTATATACTGTATGCATGAATCTGTATCTTCCAGATTCTATTTTTGGGCTCACTGAAAAATAAATAGGTTATTTTTTAAAGATTTTATATATTTTATTTATTTATTTGACAGAGAGATAGAGAGAGAGCACAAGGAGGCAGAGCGGCAGGCAGAGGGAGAGGGAGAAGCAGGCTCCCCGCTGAGCAGAGAGCCCAATATGGGGCTGGATCCCAGGACCCTGGGATCATGACCTGAGCCGAAGGCAGCCGCTTAACCGACTGAGCCACCCAGGCGCCCCAAATAGGTTATTTTTTAGTAACTTTTCTCTTTCATATTTTTAATTTCCTCTGATATTCTCTATTCTCTTTTTTAATTTCTTTTTTTTTCCTCTTTTTTTATTTCTGTCTCAGAACTCAGACCTCTTTTATCTTCCTATACATATTCAGAGTATATATGTGGGGGAGGGTTGGGACATATGAACACATTAATTCCTTGACTTTTACTTTTATTTGATTCATGGACATCCTTTGTACTAGCAAATGTGTGAATAAACACTGGGTTAAAAAATGATTTTAGGAAACAGTCAATTATGTATGTGATATGTATATGACGATGTTCCCCAGATTCCTTTTTTCCCCCATGCATGTCTCCCTCCTCAATGTAGAGAGGGGTGAAATTTGTTAAGTTCTGAAAAGATCACAGCTCTTGGCTGTTTGGCTTCAGGGTAGTAAATTATTTGTTATTTTATTCATTTAAAGCTCCAGAGAAAACAAGAGCAAAGATCAAACACAGACTTTCCAAATAAAAGTATAATGATCTACTAGTAGGCCACTGGGCAAAATATGAATATTTCAAACTACAAACTTATAAATACACGAACACTCCAGTTAGGACTCACATCAGAGAAAAACAGCACACCGTGTATTACAAGCACTCACATATCCTTACATAAGTGCCAGTCTCAGACACATTTATCTTTACAAATTACATAAAATCAAATGAAGGACTTTTTGCTATTGTCACATAAAAAGATTTCATTAAAATTTGATATATATCATTTTTTGCTTGTTTTCAAAGAACATGAGTAACTGATTTTCTTTTTCAAAAAAATTAAACAGAATATTTTATTAGTAGTCCCTAAATCAACTGTGTTCAAAACCCAGGAGATAACAAAAGTATGTAAATTCCAGACAAACTTTTTTTAGTTTTATTTTATTATGTTATGTTACTCACCATACATTACATCATTAGTTTTTGATGTAGTGTTCCATGAATCATTCAATACGTGCCCTCTTTATTTTTTTTTTAATTTTTTTAAAGATTTTATTTATTTGCGAGAGAGAGAATGAGAGACAGAGAGCATGAGAGGGAGGAGGATCAGAGGGAGAAGCAGACTCCCTGCCGAGCAGGGAGCCCCATGCGGGACTTGATCCCAGGACTCCAGGATCATGACCTGAGCCGAAGGCAGTCGCTTAACCAACTGAGCCACCCAGGCGCCCAATAAGTGCCCTCTTTAATACCCATCACCGGGCTA
>NW_027868810.1:0-251 GCF_054177405.1 Leptonychotes weddellii | reverse complement strand
CATCTATAACTAATGATGTAATGTATGGGGATTAACATAAGAATAAAAAAATAAATAAATAAAAATAAAATTAAAAAAAAAAAAAGATAGTGATCAACCTTGTTTCACCTGAAATTGCTAGGCCATAAATTTGGTTAATCCCCATAGTGGGAATCCCAGCAGCTCTGCAAAGGGTCCAGGCGTAGACATTGGTGCTGGCTAGTACCTTCAGAGAAGGACAGCTGCTAGGACTAAGTTAGGGAGATGGGTGT
>NW_027868809.1:0-251 GCF_054177405.1 Leptonychotes weddellii | reverse complement strand
CCTCAATTTCTTTCATGAGTATTTTATAGTTTTCTGAGTACAGATCCTTTGTCTCTTTGGTTAGGTTTATTCCAAGGTATCTTATGGTTTTTGGTGCAATTGTAAATGGAATCGATTCTCTAATTTCTGTTTTTACAGTTACGTTGTTAGTGTATAAGAAAGCAACTGATTTCTGTGCATTGATTTTGTATCCTGCCACATTACTGAATTGCTGGATGAGTTCTAGTAATTTGGGGGTGGAGTCTTTTGGG
>NW_027868808.1:0-251 GCF_054177405.1 Leptonychotes weddellii | reverse complement strand
CTGTTAGATGAAGAGAAACAAAAGGTATCTTAAAGTGTCAGTACCAAGTAATGCATAATAAGTAGCTATGTGGTAAAAAAGAAATTGTAACATTTGTTAATATATCTCTCACTATATCTATTGCTGCTTGTAATTTGAATGCATTATATACAGGTCTTCCTCAACCAGGACCATAGGCTTACATCCTGATAAATCCATTGTAAGTCAGAAATACATTTAATACACCTAACCTATCAAACATCATACCTTAG
>NW_027868807.1:0-251 GCF_054177405.1 Leptonychotes weddellii | reverse complement strand
TATGATTCATCTCATACAATTTGCTCCCAGTGACTCAGTAAGGCAGACTCCTAGGAGAAGAAGTTTCGACTGAAAGCTCTATCTGATAATATTTTTCTTTTTAGTTATCTGTTTCACGGGAAATTTGGCAATGGCAATGCTGATGAGTGCGATGTCGTGCTTGTCTGTTCTTACAGTTTAGTTGCTCTTTTTTTTTTTTTGTAGTTTTTAATTTTATTATGTTATGTTAGTCACCATACAATACATCATTA
>NW_027868806.1:0-251 GCF_054177405.1 Leptonychotes weddellii | reverse complement strand
GATGTAGTGTTCCATGATTCATTGTTTGTGCATAACACCCAGTGCTCCATGCAGAATGTGCCCTCTTCAATACCCATCACCAGGCTAACCCATCCTCCCAACCCCCTCCCCTCTAGAACCCTCAGTTTGTTTTTCAGAGTCCATCATCTCTCATGGTTCGTCTCCTCCTCCGATTTCCCCCCTTCATTGTTCCCCTCCCGCTATCTTCTTTTTTTTTTCCTTAACATATATTGCATTATTTGTTTCAGAGG
>NW_027868805.1:0-251 GCF_054177405.1 Leptonychotes weddellii | reverse complement strand
TAAGGTGTTGGGGAGGGGAAGTGTTTATAATATTCCAATTACATCTAAGTCGTTCAGTGAGACTGTCTCAGGACTGTGACCTCACAGTATTTCTGCTATTTTGTTGCCCCCCGCCCCCCGCCACGTCCTCCTATTGCCTCCTCCTGTCCCTGGTTCCCAGTCTTTCCTTGAAGCCCTGACCTCTGCTGTTTCTTCCTTCGGGAGGGGGATAGAGTTGGGGGGAATCCTCTTCCTCAAGCTGGAATAAGGCT
>NW_027868804.1:0-251 GCF_054177405.1 Leptonychotes weddellii | reverse complement strand
TTGGTAATTAACTCAATCTTCAGTGTCTCTCCCCTCCCTTGGTCACAGCAATTCAAATAGCAAACTGGATTCAAGAGATGGGGAGCTAGCAGAGAACTGAATAGTTTCTCTTCTTACCTTATTGATGAAAAGAGCTGAAAATCGTTTTTTAATCTATCACCATACCACAAAAATTGTAGTCAAATTTCAGACATTTTTGTCTAGTAATTATAAGTGCTAAATAGAGCAGAACTAGAATGTATGTCTACAAA
>NW_027868803.1:0-251 GCF_054177405.1 Leptonychotes weddellii | reverse complement strand
TCTCGCTATGATTTCCCTGTCCCCTCTTTGTTAAGTCTTTCTGTACTGGACCCTCCCACACTGAAAGTCTTTTACAACAGAACTGCCAGACTGATCTTTCTAGAACATGACTTTTACCACTTCCCTCCTCAGAAACTCCCTATCACCTACAGCAGTGGTTTCTAAGCCTTTCTCCTTTTAAAGTCAATGAATCTTTGTTCAACTGGAATTTTTCTCAGGAGCCCAGTATGCAGAGTAGACCAATTTGGAGA
>NW_027868802.1:0-251 GCF_054177405.1 Leptonychotes weddellii | reverse complement strand
AAACTTCTTAGATGGAATCATTCTTTTCACATGTACCCTTTACCCCCCTCCCCCCCCAAGTAAAAGCTAGAAATTTCTTCTTTTGGAGAAAATGCACAGCTTAAAAAAAAAACCACTTTTATGTGTTTATTTTTTTTAACAGTGGTGAAACTATTTTTGGTAGGCAACATTTTATTAATTATGTATCATGGTGATATATCTATGTTAATGTGTAATATATTAATTTTTACTGTTGTATAAAGCAAATAAAG
>NW_027868801.1:0-251 GCF_054177405.1 Leptonychotes weddellii | reverse complement strand
CACCAAATCCGTGGGCCTAATGTTGAAGTAGCCCAGCCATTCTCCACTATCAGAGGAATGATCTGATGTAGCACCCACTCTTCATGAGAACAAGAGCAGCTGCTCTGAAAGAGCCTTACAGGAACGATAAAGAAGCAAGTAAGACACAGACACGAAAACATGTTTATTCATGTATGTTCAGTAGCAAGACCACAGGTACGTCCCTTGCTTGGTTTTGGTATGTGAACACTTTATTCACAAAACAAGGGAAG
>NW_027868800.1:0-1815 GCF_054177405.1 Leptonychotes weddellii | reverse complement strand
GATGGGTATTGAGGAGGGCACATTCTGCATGGAGCACTGGGTGTTACGCACAAACAATGAATCGTGGAACACTACATCTAAAACTAATGATGTAATGTATGGGGATTAACATAAGAATAAAAAAATTAAAAAAATAAAATAAAATCTTAAAAAAAAAAGGGAAAGAAAGGTCACGGTGGTGACAGCAAAGCAGGGACAGAGCCCCTTTCTTTGAAACTTTCCCTGAGGCCAGGGAGGGTATACCTAGGTGCCAAAACATGCCTCAAGAAGGAGGGTACGTGGGTGCCTGGATGGCTCAGTCACTTAAGCGTCCAACTCTTGATTTTGGCTCAGGTCATGATCTCAGGGTCATGAGATCAAGCCCTGCGCCCAACTCTGCGCTGAGTGTGGAGTCTGCTTAAGATTCTCTCTCTCCCTCTCCCCCTTCCCACCTCTAAAAACAAAACAAAAAGGAAGGTACAGGAAGATGGGCAGTTTGACAATCAGAGGAGGAGGTGTTCTAGGTAGATGGTTAAGACCGGCTATGTGATTATGAAGATAAAAACCAAATCTCAAACCCAAATTGGTATCATTATTCCGAGTGCCCTGCCCAGCGTCACGCTGATGGTGGTGACTGCGACGAGAAACGCCTGAGTACTTGCCCCGCGGCAGGGCTCTTGGCACAAAGCAGAGATTCCCAGAGCCGTGCACCGGCTCTCCGTGCGGGACCAGTCTCCTGCGGTGCTCTTCCGACTCCTCACCCTGGTGTTCTCTCCCCCTCTCTTGGTCCCTCTTCTTTCTCTCTTTCCTACCTATTTCATGAGAATTTGAAGGGATTAATAAGGAAATAGTTCTGTAAAGAAATAATGTAATTGAAGCAAATCGTGAGAACGAGATGAGTTCAGGACGAGAGGGGAGAAGCTCAGTTTCTCGTGCCTGTGTCTGTACCTTCACATGTCCTGTGTGGTTGGAAAGCACCTGCCGTGTGCTGCTCATCATGCCGGGAGCGGAGGGCCCGAAGGTGCCTAAGACCAGGCCTTCCTGCCCCAACAGTGGACACAGCCCTGGAGAAGTCACTGTTGCCGTATCAGGAGTTATTCCATGTTCAGAAAAAAAGCGTTAGGTAAAATGTAGGGATGAAAATATAAAATAAAGAATTACGCATATATCTAAACATTAAGGTTAGACCATTCTCATAGCGCAGCTTCTGTGATTCCTAATGCCTGGCTAGTAATGGTTCAGAACCCACATCCTGTGTGTATATTTCCCTCTTCCTTCCTCCTTGGAATTACTGTATTCAGTGTCATGCTTCGTTGCTCTCACAGCCCCTTCTGTTCCTTATATACTTCACGTGGGAAAGTCCCACAGGACCCTGGCTGAGGTGATTAACATCACCTCACATGAACACATGGGAGACCCAGATCACATTTTGAAGATCATCTCCTTCCAGTTACCTGGCTGAAGTTGGAGACTCCTTCCTTCCTTCATTAATTTATGTTTTCATTCAATAAATAGTGTGTGCTTGAAATGTGCCTGGTTTTGTGGATACCGTGTCCTTACCCTCCTAGAACTTTGGATCTAAGGGAGGGTGGGTATATTTTAAATAATCACACTAATGACTACGTAATGGTAGTTGTGCTAAGGGTTTTGAAGCAAGAGACAGTGCTCTGAGAGAATATAGCAAGGAGACTTCTTTTTTTTTTTTTTAATTTTTTTATTCTTATGTTAATCCCCATACATTACATCATTAGTTTTAGATAAAGTGTTCCATGATTCATTGTTTGTGCATAACACCCAGTGCTCCATGCAGAATGTGCCCTCCTCAATACCCACCAC
>NW_027868799.1:0-251 GCF_054177405.1 Leptonychotes weddellii | reverse complement strand
TTGGCAGAACTCAGGTCCCCGCAGCTGTGGGATGGAGGTTCCCCAGGGATCAGTCCTAGGTTCTAGAGGCAGCCCACGTTCCTCTGTTCCCAGCCACCCATGCATCTTCCAAGCCAATCAAGGCAGGTGGAGTCCTCCTCATGCTTTGAATCTCCTGAACCTCCCCTCCTGCCTACCTCTACAATTCTGGGGCCTTGAGTGATTATTGGGTTGTACCCCAATAATCCAGGTTAATCTCCCTACCTGTAAGT
>NW_027868798.1:0-251 GCF_054177405.1 Leptonychotes weddellii | reverse complement strand
TAGTAGTTGGTCTGTAGCTACGTAGGCTAAAGTGTTTTTAAACTTAGGGACATGGGCATGATTTTTTTATATGGTATGCTATTGGCAGCTCACAAATTGTCATATTATTCTAAATTTATGGAGAATATTTGTCTTTTTCCATTTAGATTTATGGAGAGAATTCTTCTTGTGCAGGAAGAGCATTGAGGAATATTATTATTGTTCAGGCAACTGACCTGATAAAGGACAGAGTGAACCTCAAGGGATTTTAC
>NW_027868797.1:0-251 GCF_054177405.1 Leptonychotes weddellii | reverse complement strand
GTAAGTGTGAAGATCTAATTGGCTTTGTTAAGCAATTCATGACTCTGGCAATATCCCATCCAGCAAGAGGAGATATGCTCTCAGGCATAGTGCAAAATGGGAGATTTTTATAGGAAGGATGGTGGGACGAGGAAATTATTAGCAAAGGACAAGCGAGGATTGTTCCAGGCAAGGTCACCTTCCCTTAGGGGAAGGGCAGGGGGTCTCATTAGGTGGGTCACCTCATCTTCCTTTGGCGGGGGCTGAGGGGC
>NW_027868796.1:0-251 GCF_054177405.1 Leptonychotes weddellii | reverse complement strand
CCTCCAAAATGTTGGTACTATGGAAAGAGCACAGCGCTGGTTTCAGTCTGTGTCCCTTCCTTCCTTCCTTCCTTCCTTCCTTCCTTCCGTTCCTTCCTTCCTTCCTCCCTTCCTTCCTTCCTTCCTTTTTTTCCTTCCCTCTCTCTCTCCCTCCTTCTGTTCCTTCCTTCCTTCCTTCCGTTCCTTCCTTCCTTCCTCCCTTCCTTCCTTCCTTCCTTTTTTTCCTTCCCCCCCCCTCCTTCTGTTCCTTC
>NW_027868795.1:0-251 GCF_054177405.1 Leptonychotes weddellii | reverse complement strand
GTGGGGTTCTCAGGCTTTTCGCAACATGCGGATTATCCCCCCCGGCTCCGGAATCATCCACCAGGTAAATCTGGAGTATTTGGCAAGAGTGGTATTCGAGCACGATGGCTCTTATTACCCAGACAGCCTCGTGGGCACGGACTCACACACTACCATGATTGATGGCTTGGGTGTCCTTGGCTGGGGTGAGTATCGTTCCAGGTTCCTATTCCATATATGCTGTTCTATAGTGTGTAGCTTGATTTCCACTG
>NW_027868794.1:0-251 GCF_054177405.1 Leptonychotes weddellii | reverse complement strand
CCAGTTCACAGTCATAACACCTGGTAACTGGCAGAGCAGGCCTTGAACCCAGGGAGTTGGGCTCTCACATCCACATGCTTTACCACTGTGGCTACTCGGAGTGAGGTCCCACTAGCAGCACCTGTGAAGCTCATCTTTAACATTACATGGAAAATCGTGCAAGTTCAGCTTCCTGAATTCCTCATCTCAGCACTACTGGCCTGACTGCGTGAAAAGAGGAAATACTGCAAGATCTTTAGGCAATCGATCAC
>NW_027868793.1:0-251 GCF_054177405.1 Leptonychotes weddellii | reverse complement strand
TTGGTAATTAACTCAATCTTCAGTGTCTCTCCCCTCCCTTGGTCACAGCAAGTCAAATAGCAAACTGGATTCAAGAGATGGGGAGCTAGCAGAGAACTGAATAGTTTCTCTTCTTACCTTATTGATGAAAAGAGCTGAAAATCGTTTTTTAATCTATCACCATACCACAAAAATTGTAGTCAAATTTCAGACATTTTTGTCTAGTAATTATAAGTGCTAAATAGAGCAGAACTAGAATGTATGTCTACAAA
>NW_027868792.1:0-251 GCF_054177405.1 Leptonychotes weddellii | reverse complement strand
AGTGGTGCCACCAGCTCACGTGGCTGTGCGCACTCCGCACCGGTGGCCCACACTTCACTTGAGATGCCAGATCCTCCCTAGTAGAACAGAGAAGGCATCCAAAGGTGTAGGGAGGTCTTCTCACATGTGGCCGTGCACCCCCACTGCAGCCCGCTCGAGGGATCACGGGACTTATCTTCTCCAGGCTCTAGTTCTGTGACGAACTGCATGAACGTGTGTCCCAGTCTTGAACCATCCTTGCATTCCCGTAC
>NW_027868791.1:0-251 GCF_054177405.1 Leptonychotes weddellii | reverse complement strand
CCCTCGATTTATCTTTCAATAGAAAATGCTATTACAAAATCATTGTCATATAAAGAAGTATATACAGGGTACCTGGGTACCTGGATACCAGGGGTATGGGCCACTCAGTCAGTTGAGCGGCTGACTCTTGGTTTTTGGTTTGGGTCATGATCTCGTGGGTCATTTGATGGAGTCCCGCATCAGGCTCCATGCTCAGCAGGACGTCTGCTTGAAGATTCTCTCCCTCTGCCCCTCCCCCCCACTCTCTCTCT
>NW_027868790.1:0-251 GCF_054177405.1 Leptonychotes weddellii | reverse complement strand
ATGAATGTGGAACCTGACTCAGGCTCGATCCCACGACCCTGAGATCATGACCCAAGCTGGAACCAAGAGTCACATGCCCAAACGACTGCACCACCCAGGCACCCCTAAAATTCCAGGCTTTTAAGTCCTCCTGGTTGTAAGAACTCATGAAATTCTGCCCTCTCACTTTCAAAGCCAAATGATACAGGGATTTATCTTCCTCATGTGGGCTCACCGGCATGAGAGTCTGTTTCTTGCCCTTCTCCCCGCCA